>NC_133618.1:87102673-87385173 GCF_048593235.1 Sminthopsis crassicaudata | reverse complement strand
GCAGTTGGGTAGTACAGCTGGGCTTGGAGTCAGGAAGATACTAGTTGTGCGACTCTGAACAAATCATTTAATGTCATTTTTGCCTCAGTTTCTACATATATTAAATAAGCTGGAGAAGGAAATGGCAAACCACTCCTGAGTCTTTGCCAAGAAAACCTCATATAGGGTCATGAAAAGTAGGACATGACTAAAATGACTAAACACCAATAATATATTATCTTGATATCTCCGTGATATTTCCTGAAATATTACTGACAATATCAATTAGTTTTTACAAAGAGATATTTACTGATAAGTTATAGGAAGAACTGCCACAGAACCTGATGGGGATGCCATCTTTCCTTGATGTACTTCTTCAGTATCTGGGGATAGTATGTTCATTTTTTAAAAATGTAATTAAAATTATTTCTAGAATAAGACAAGAATTTTCATAACAGAATAAAAAGATGATTGTACACAAAATTGTAAATCTATTATGTACAACTTTCTATTCTTTTAAAATAAATAGTGCAAATTTATATTTTTCCTCCCCTCACTCTAGAAATAGCTACCATTAGACACAAGTAGATAAGTGTGTACATAAAATTATTCTATAATTCTTTATCAATTTGTCCTTTAAATGCAGATCATGTCTTTCTTCCTATGTCTTTTATAATTAATTTGGACATGTATAATGCTCAAATGTAAAGTAGTGACTTCAAGATATTTTCTATACCAATTTTATTCACTTCCAGGTAGGGTATGGCTGATGGACAGATTGATGTGTTGCTTGTGTCTCAGATACTGGGTCACTTCAGGGTCAGAATGGGTCAGGCAAGTCTATTTTGGGGATTGGCTGCTTTCCAGGATCTGCCACTGGAATGCTGGTGACTCTTCATGATTTTTTGATGCTCACAAAGTTGTAGCCTGATCTGTTCCATCTCCATTCATTCACCTAAGAGGAGAAAAAAAGAAATACAAGTGAGATATAAGAAACAGCAGTGCTGTGCATTCAAGGCCACATCAGGTGAGTGAGTTACCCTCACTAGTTTTCTCCACATCGTGATGCTTACAACAGTTTTTGCTTCACTCACTATCAGGAAAGAGGAAGGTTGAGTTTCTTCATTGGAGCTTTTTGTATTCAATCTCATTTTTTTTTATCAGTAGCGGGTCAAAAGGCTCGTTTTTTAATGAAGTAGAAAGTGGACAAGAGAGTCACAGGAAGAATACCTGCACATGCTCTGCAGCGGAGAGGGGCAGCCACTTCCAGAAATAGACTCATTAAACCCTTCTCATGGGTTAGCAATATGCTCTGAGTCCTGCATTGCCACTGACCTGTTTCCAGAAGAAATATCTTTCCTTTCTTTTTCCTATTCTTCTTTTTGCAGAGTTTGACTTAGTGCAAAGAAGGTGAAAAAAGTTCTATGGAACACAGATTAGTGTCTTCTATGAGTGGAGGAATAGAGGGAAAAGAGGCTTGGCAACTAGGATCCAAGTCAATGAATATTACGTGGTATAAATATATTTTTGCAAGCTCATGCTTTAAAAAAAAGTCCTTTACGTGGCTTCCAGTGCCCAGACTACTATCATTTCAGAAGAGGGGGGAATGTTATGAAAGCTGTAAAGACCTGGAAGAGAGTCTCCAAGTGAGACCCATTCCCCACCCACCCCACTCCCCATAAGACTTGGACTAATTCCAGACCAAAAGCATTTGAATGCAGTTTATCTTGCCCCTTGGGGAGCACTGCTTGAACCTCTAGAAATTCCTTCTTTTCTGGGGAAGATCCTCACAATGTGTCTACAAAATGGAGGTGGGGAGTTTAGTGTTGGACTTGGGGGAGCACAAAAATCCCTTAAAGAGTGGGGCTTCCCCAATTTGAAGGAAAATCTTCAAAGGCAAAGCCCAGGGCAATGTGAACTTTGGAAAGGGGATGCTCCAATGGGAACTCTGTGGAGGGAAGCCTGTTACCCTGAGTAAGGAGCAGGGGGGGGTTGAGGAGAGACCCCCTACCTTGGCAGTAAGTCTGACTGTTTGATTCCTGGAAAGCCTAATTAAATTATCCTTATCAGAATGCCTCTGAACTTAACAAAGCAGATAATCAGTTCCAGAACCAGATACTGTGTGTGGGGCCAAAATTATTTTACTTCAAAAAATTGGAGCCTGAAATGAGAGATGTTTGGGTAATAGAAAACATGGTCCCTCTCTGGCCTCTGTGCCCTCTCACCCCCAGCCTACACCTGAGACATCCTAAACCATCTGGCCCAGGAGGCTAAAATGAGTTCTTAGCACCCATCTCCAAGCTCTCCCAGAAAAAGCAGTCTTTCTTTCCATAATCAAATTCCTTTTTACATGTTTTTTTTTTCAGTAGCTAGATGCTCCCAGAAAAAAAGGTTTAATATATGGGGTTTCCCAAAGAATAATAGGCTGAATCCAAAAAGACAAAATTTAGTAGGAATAAATGTAAAATCCTTTCTTTGGGGCAAAAAAGAAAAAAAAAAACTTTACACACTTTTTTGTAGTAGTAAAACCAAAATGCCAATGCAGTCAGATTAATGCAGAAATAAGTAGACTAGATTAAACAGAGAATAATTATAAGTGACTCAGGTAGTAAGTAATAAACATTTATTAATTTAGGCAGGACTTTGTCATTCTAATGGTGCAAAACATACAAAATATAGTTGAAAATGGAGTCCAGCATTAGGGTAGAAAAGATGTTTCCTGGCACAGGGGACAATCATGGAGAGGTATAAAGAATGTGCCTGAGTAGGAAATGAAGAGGTCCCTGTCCTTCTTAAGCAGAGTTCTGGGATGAGCCCTCCTCCATGTGCTCCAAGCAGAGGGGCCCCAGTGTTCAGTGTCACCATGGCAGGAAGTCTCCAGTGGTTTCTGTGTTTGGTCTTGTGCTAGTTGACATTTGTATCCATAACTTTGATAAAACATAGAAGATAGGCTTATAAAATTTGCAAGTGACACAATGAATCTAGAGCACTGGCCTGAATCTAAGAAAAAAATCCAATATGGATAAATATAAAGTTTTACATGTGGACACCAAAAATCAGTTTCACATATATCAAATGAAGGAGGCTTGGATAGAAAATAATTGTTCAAAAAAGGAGATGGGGATTGCAATGGATAAAACTCAATGTGAACCAGCAATGTAATGCAGAAGCCAAAAAAGATGTGTTCTTGAGCTACAATGAGAGGGACATGGAGAAAGAGAAAAAGATATACATTTATATAGCACCTACTAGGTGACCAGTACTGTGCTAATATTATTTGCATTGATTAATTAATAACATATTAATTAATAATTATATTAATTTGGTTGACTTTCATAATAATTCTAAGAGCTAGATATTATTATCTTCATTTTTAGGTTGAAGAAAATGAGGTAAACAGGGTTAAATGATTAGCTCAGGTCACACAACTAACTATGTGAGGTTGAATTTTAACTCATTCCTTCCTGATTCCAGATTCAGCATGTGTCTCTCAACAATGAGGAGGCAATGGTCCCACTGTACTCCATCCTCATCAGATCTCTTATTGTTTTCAGTTCTGGGTATTGGGGTTCATAAAGGACATCAATAAACTGGAGAGTTTCAGAAGAGGACAGCCAGGATGGTCAAAGGTTTTAAACCTGTGACATATGAGTAACTTTGGAAATAACAAAGTAGATCCATCCTAGAGAGAAGAATACTCAGAGGGTACACAGGAGCTCTTTTTTAAAGTATTTAAAGGGCTCTGTGTGTGTGAAGGAAATATTAGATTTATTCTGTTTGATTTCAAAAGGCTAAACCAGAAGCAAAGCAAAGAAGGTGACAAGAGTCCAGAAAAACTTTCCTAACAATAGGGCTGTCCTGTAGGTGCATGGATTATCTCAGGAGGCAAGAGCTCTTCCTCTTTGGAAGTCTTCAAATAGAAGCTGAATGATTACTTATCTAATATGTTATGATAGAGATTCATTTTAAGTATGGATTAAAGCTGCTGTCCCTCCTAACTTCAAATTCTGTGATTCTCTGATGAAAAAGACAATAAGAAATGGGGAAGTCATACTATAAAACAAAAGCCATCGCAGGAATTAGAGATATATAAGGTAGAGTAGAAAACATGACTTCAGATGGGAAGTTTTTTTCAAACATCTGAAGGATTATTGTTAGAAAGGAGCTATCTACTTATTCTGTTTGGCCCTGGAAGAGAGAACTATGAATAAGAAGTAGAATTATTTACAAGGAGCATGATTTTGGCTGAGCAACAGAATGAGTTTCCCTGTGGACTGGGAAATGCTTAGGAGGGTCCTGGTTATAGTACAAATGGAAGGTAGATTGACTATCCATAAGCCTGATTAAATATATATGTGTGTGTATATGCTTATATTTGTGCCTAATGATAGTCATCTCTATGAGAAGGGAGAAGAAAAAAGAAAATAAATTACATGATGATTTTGTTGTTTGAAAGGAACAGCAAGTTGTACATAGGAGATTTGTAGTTTCATATGCAATCATCTTTTTATTTTATTATTAATCATCTTTTTATACTGTTATAAAAATAAAAATTATAAAGGACATGTGAAGAAAACTGTTATCTACATCCAGAGAAAGAATTGATAAATTGAAATATGTATAGAATGATTTTTACATGAAGATCTATATTTATATCTATCTATATATACATATATATATATATATATATATATGCGCCTATTTGTGTCTAATGATAGCCATCTTGGGAGAAAGTAAAGAAAAAAAAGAAAATTACATGATAATTTTATTGTATATTTGAAAAAATAGCAAATCATGTATAGTAGATTTGCAATTTCATTTACAATCACTTTTGTACTGTTATATAAATGTTTTATTCTATAAATTAAACATAAAATTGAAAAAAAAAATGAAAAATAGAGAAGAGATACCCCCCCACTCTCATTAAGTTTACAACCAAATATGGGAACAGATCAAAGGAAATAAGTACATAAGAATACATAATAAACCAGAAAGTCATGGCCATAACCAGATACAGATGGATAGAAATACAGGCATAACTTTCAGAATGTTGTTCTAACCAATATATTTTCACAATAATATAATTAATATATTATAATCAAAACCTGATCCCAATGTCACATGAAACTATAGATGTCCTCATTTAGTCAAATGTCTAATAGGTAGATTAAATGGGCAGCAACAATCCTATTTAGCCCCAATGATGTTTTCTCCCCTTAGTGGCATTCATTGGCTATGGGTATATTACCAGGAGATTGTGTACAGTGTGTAAAAACTTATAAAAAGTCATTTTTATAATACAGCATAATGTTTATATTCTAGAGTAGCTAGGTGGTCCAGTAGATAGAGTCTCAAGTCTAAAGTCAGGAAAGTTAGAGTTCAAATATCACCTCAGACACTTACTTGCTGTGTGATCATGAACGAGTCACTTAGTTCTGCTTGCCTCAGTTTCTTCATTTGTAAAATAAGCTGGAGAAGGAAATGTCAAAACTTTGCCAAGAAAACCCCAAATGGAATTACAAAGAGTTGGACATGACTAACATGATTGACTAGTAATATTTATATTATTGATTACCATTAAAGTCATAAGATCATAAATTTACAACAGAAAGGGACTGAGAGATAATCTAATCTAACCCTTCATTTTAAAAAAGTTGATATTTGGTTTGTGGCAGCCCTTTCATAGTCATCAGTTGGAGAATAGCTGAATAAGTTACAGTCTATGAATGTTATGGAATATTATTGTTGATGATTTTAGACAGGCCTGGAGAGACTAACATGAACTGATGCTAAATGAAATGAGCAGAATCAGGAGATCATTGTACACAGCAACAGCAAGAATATACAATGATCAATTCTGATTCATGTGATTCTTTCCAACAATGGGATGACTGATGCCAGTCCTGATGATCTTGTGATGAAGAGAGCCATCTACACCCAGAGAGAGGACTGTGGGAACTGAATGTGGATCACAACATAACATTCTCACTCTTTTTGTTGTTGTTCTCTTGCATTTTGTTTTCTTACTCATTTTCTTTCCTTTTTGATCTGATTTTTCTTATGCAGCAAGAGAATTGTATAAATATGTTTACATATATTGGATTTAATATTTTAACATATATAACATATATTGGATTGCTTGCCATCTAGGGGAGGGGTTAAGGAAAGGAAGGGAAAATCTGAAACACGAGGCTATGCAAGGATAAATGTTGAAAAATTATCCATGCATATGTTTTGAAAATAAAAAGCTTTTATTAAAAATTAAAAAGTTGACATTGAACTCACACAAAATGAAATTGCCCCAAGATCAGTAATTAGTGAGAACTGAAACTGAAATTCAGGTATCCTAAACTCAAAATTCAAAATTCCCACCAATACAGTATTTAGTAGTCCTAAATGTAAGGGGAAAAATCATGATAGTGCCATTAGAAAAACTGAATAGTCTGAAGTCTCTATCAAAAATTTATTTTAAGTTTTAAAAATACAAACTTTGGCCACCAGGGAACATACTTCCAATTAGTAACATTTCTTTGCTATATAAACTAATAGCTTCTTGTAATGTTGCTTCAACTAATATTGTGTTTTTATAAACTAGGTAATGATATTAGGGGAAAATGTGAACATATCTTTCCTTTAGGTATGGCTTCATAGAAATGTACACACACACATGGACACATAGGTGACTGAAATTACAAAGACATGGTTGCTGCATTTATCATAAATTCATATTTGTCATTTTATTTGGGAGATAGGAATTTTAGTTAATCCCATAGTCTCACTGAGAGCTACCATATATATATATATACATGTATGACATATATACATACATGTATGACATATGACATACATATATACATGTATGACACCTAGAATACAATCTCACCTCTTCCATTAACTACATTCATGATCTTGCTCAAGTCACTTGACTGGACTTTGGTTTCCTCATCAGGAAAATTTAAGATTTATACCACATGAATTTTAAGGTCCTTTCTACCTTTTACTGTGATCCTTCTTCAATAATTCAAGCTATTCTTAGTTTCATTGGTGTGGGCACTCCCTCTGTGAACTCAGATCATCCTCATTGCTATCATCACCATCATCATCATTGTCATTATCATCCTCCTCCTTATCATCATGATCACTGTTGTTCACTTGCATTCAGTCATGTTCTACTCTTTGTCAACCCCTTTGGGGTTTTTTGTTAGCTTGGTTTGGGTTTTTGTCAAAACTACTGGAATGATTTGCTATTTCCTTCTCTATCTCACTTTACAGATGAGGCAGAGTTAAGTGGCTTGCTCAGAGTTCCATAACAAGTGAGTGTCTGAAGCCAGATTTGAAAACAAGTCTTCCTAACTCTAGGACCACCATTCTATTCATTGAACCTTTGAAATTTGCAAATTTATTTATCCATATTATCTCATTTAATCCTCACAATGACTTGGAGGGAGGAGATGTGGATGTTTTTATTATCTTGATTTTAAAGATGAGTCAGTGGAGATGCAGAGAAGAAAGAGTCACACAAAATACAGAATTTAATGTTTAACTCAAGTATGTAAAGACTTCTTCTGGTAGAATGTACAGATGAAGGCAATTTGTTCCAACAGCCATGAAGACATCTGAGTCAGACATTGTCGAGAGCTTAGATCTTGGTCAAGTATTGAAGAAGACAAGGTCATACACTGCATCCCGGCTATCACCAGTCGTCTTCACTTTGACTTTGTCACTGGACTTTGATGATTCAGGAGAGAGATTAAGACTGAAAACTTTGTGCAATTCTGCCTCACTTAAATCCAATTCATTCAAAAGTCAAGATATCACCAATGATGCCATTGGCCCTCTTGGAAAATAAAGGTTGAACACACAAGCCCAAATGTTTATATCATATGTGGAATAGTAACAAGGTCACTCATAATCTAATGGTTATATGAGTGATTTCCAATCTGAAATAGAAAAGAATCTGAAGTTACTCCAGCCATAGTTTTCATAATATCTGAAATTATCTGACAATAGATCTGAATAATAAAGACCCAAGGGTCTTCATTTGTAAAGTAGGATCTCTACTATAAAGGTCTATTATCAAATAAAGTATTAAGGCATTATATAAATCTTAAAGCACTATTCAAGGTGACCCAAAAATCTTAGTGTAGTTTTAGACTATTAAGGACCAAAAACTACACTAAGACTTTGGGGGCATTTTGTGTCAATTTTGGTTATCCTCAAAATTGTTTGTTGTCGGTATAGCCTAAACTCTAGTGGCTTCCTATCACCTCTAAGAACAAATGCAAAATGCACTATTTGGAATTCAAAGCCTTTCATAAACTAGCCTCTCTTACCTTTCCAGTCTTCTCACACCCTTCCAGTCTTCTCATACCTTTATACTCTTTGACTCAATGACAGTGACTGCTTGGCTGTTTCACAAATTCCATCCTTCGGCTCTGAAAAATTTCTCTGGTTGTTCCTCATACCCATAATTCTCTCTTTCCTTAACTCTATCTCCTGGCTTCATTGAGTCTTTATTAAAATCTCATTTACTAGAAGTATCATTTTACAACTCCTCTTAATTCCAGTGCCTTCTCTCCAATGTGTCTAGTTAACCTTTAAATGGCTTGCTTGTACATATTTATTTGCCTGTTATCTCCTCCATTCTATTTTAAGCTCCCTTTGAACAAGGACTATCTTTTACTTCTTTTTGTATCCCCAGAACTTAGCTTAGTGCCTGGTACATTAGTAGATGCTTGTTATTGTTGGTAATTGAGTTGTATCCAATTCGTCATGACTCCTGTATGGGGAGATGTGTGGAAATGTGTGGATGTGTGACTCCCAGTCACATAGGTCGTGAGTGTCTGAGGAAGGATACTCTTTTATTTGATAAGAAGGCACTTAATAAATACCTTATAAATTGAGTGAGTGACTGACTAGAATTAAGAGCAATAAATAATAGTATCATGAAATTGCTAAATTAAAAAGTACCAATTACATGAATTCATAGAAGTCAGAGTGTGATGGAGTAATAATAACAATAATAACTCACATTTCTCTAGGTTGCAAGATGCTTCCCTTGCTACAGTCCTGTGAATTAGGTAAGGGAATATGACAATCCCTATTTTACAGGTGAAGAAACTAAAACTCAGGGATATAAAATAATTTGCCTATGGTCCCACAAGGGCAGTTAGAACTCAATCCAAAGTTTCCTGTTTCACAATTAATAATTTCACCCAAGATAATGACAATGATGAGACATCATACCAAAATCTGTGGGATGCAGCTAAAGTGGTAATAAGGGGAAATTTTATATCTTTAGAGGCTTTTTTGAACAAAATAGAGAAAGAGAAGATTAATGAATTGGGCCTGCAACTTAAAAAGCTAGAAAAAGACCAAATTAAAAACCCCCAAGCAAAATTCAAACTTGAAATACTAAAATTAAAAGGAGAAATCAATAATATTGAAAGTAAAAAAACTATTGAATTAATAAATAAAACCAAGAGATGGTTTTATGAAAAAGCCAATAAAATAGATAAACCTTTGGTAAATCTGATCAGAAAAAAGAAAGAGGAAAATCAAATTGTTAGTCTTACAAATGAAAAGGGGGATCTTTCCACCAATGAAGAGGAAACTAGAGAAATAATAAGGAGTTACTTTGCCCAACTTTATGCTAATAAATTTGATAACTTAAGTGAAATGGATGACTTCCTCCAAAAAATATAGGCTTCCTAGATTAACAGAGGAGGAGATAAATTGCTTAAATAGTCCCACTTCAGAAAAAGAAATAGAACAATCTATTAATCAACTCCCCAGGAAAAAATCCCCAGGACCAGATGGATTTACATGTGAATTCTACCAAACATTTAAAGAACAACTAGCCCCAGTGTTATATAAACTATTTGAAAAAATAGGTGAAAGAAAAAAAAAAAAGAAAAAAAGAAAAAAAAAGTTTCCTGTTTCAAAGGCTTCATGGAATCTTGGTTTGGTCTTCAAGGATGGTGAAGTGAGTGAAGAAATATGTTAGAGATCTGGAAAGAATCTATCAGAGATGCAGAGGAATAAAAAGTATAATTCTGAAACTCATAACCATTATTGCTTCTCTCCTAAAAAGAATATACTTTAAAGAAATTAATATGTGGTTTTAGGACACATTGAGAGGATGAACTTCATAAGGCTCGAAGAAACGCCTTAAGTATACTCTGACTTCAGGACTTAGGTTGGAGAAAAGGTAAAGTTCATAGAGCATATGAAAATAAGAAAAATTATTCTAACAAAGGAGACCTGAGATTGAGGTGAGAGAGAAAATGGCTGAGGTTAGTGGATAGAGAAGGAAGATTTAAAAAGCAATAAATAAATTTCAATTCAACTATTATTTTGTGTGAAATGTCTTCAGGAATTTCCTGGAAACTAACTTGGAACATGAAGACTGTGCGTTGATAATTTGCATGGAGTCCTTCTGCAGTTTTCAATTTGCTCATTCTGAGGACTTTTCTCTAGATGTCAATGCTTCCTGCCAGGCAGAAGAAGTCTTAAGAAACAAAGGCAAAAAATTACCCATGCATATGTACTGTCAAAAAAAGTTATAATTATAAAATTAATTAAAAAATAAAGTATATTTAAAAAAAGAAACAAAGGCAAAAGTTCAACTTGGACTGAGAATACCACTGCAATCTTCCTTGAGAACCTCTCTACTGCCTATGATGGAGGTATGTGAGATGAATTGAACTTTAGTTAAAGCAAGAGATAGTATTGTAACTATGAGGAAGAACTTATTTTGATATTTCAATGGATCAAACATCTCTTTCATGGATGCTTCCCCCAATGGTGGAGATTGTAATTCATTCATGCCTTCTCATCTTGTGTGATTTTTTTGGGTCCATGTTGTCCTACAAACCTTCCAAAGACTGAATATACTAGAGTTCTTTTCTTAAGTTTTTTCTTTAAACATTGTATTTTTACCAATACACCATGTAGACTATCCATCCATTGTCTTTTGCTCATGATCAGCTCACCTCCTTTTCCAATCATACATTTCCTGGATCATATCTTTACATCACTTCTTACCAATACCATCTATATAACATGCTGCATTCCTCTTATAACAAGTCTTTCCTTTGCTTTTTGCATTGCTTGCCATTTTTATTCCTCAGAAATGGTAGCATTTCATGATTTGTAGGCACATAGCATCATTGTGAGAAAATTATTGTTTGAAAGGTAGACTTCTGCATCAAGAAGCAGGTTTGGATAAATTAAATCATTTCCCAAATGCATTGCTGATGCTGTCCTCTTCCTATTTAATTCTGAGTCTAACTCATTGTCCATCTGCAATTACTGTCCAAGATAAATCTGTTGATAGACAGTAAAGATGTATCTAGTTACATGTCATAGTCTGGAAAATAACCATTCCTCACTCATTTGGCTGAAAATTATTATGCTGGTCTCTTTTGAGTGGTCTTCTCTTTTAAGAAAGACTTTTAGTTCCTTGGAGCTTCATGGAACCTACCTAATATTGTCTATAAATAGGAGTAATTAGAAGACCTTTCTCTGTCCATAGAGAATCCCTCTTCAATTTATACGCTACACTCACTTCATCATCACTTTTGGTGAATATACTACACCCTATTTTATGTTTTACTTGATATCAACAGTCAAAGTAATCTCTGCATTTGCATCAATCAAGGCAAAAATTCTGAAGCTTTTTGACCCTTTGGCAATCCAGTGAGACCTATCTACCCATCCTCAGTACAATGATTTTAAATATGTAAAATATAATACTATTACAAAGGAAACCAAATATATTGAAGTATAATAATTTAAAAAAAAACAAATTCACAAATCCTACATTAAGAACTCCTGGATTAAGGAGTCATTTGATCTTAACATATGCATGGCAGACACATTTTTTTTTGGAGAATCTTCAAAACTGCATTTTACTTTGAAATGTTTGGTCTATAATAAACAAAATGAAATGTTCTTTTTGTAATCAGCAGACTAAACAAGCAATCAGTAAACCATTTATTAAGCACCTACTACAAACCATTTGTTAAGTACCTACTAGGTACTGTGCTAAGCACAGAAAATATAAATACAATGCATGAAAACAATTCCAATTCTTCAGGTTCTTTTATTGTAACATGTACATGTACAGGGGGTCCCAAACTTTTAGCGTTACTAACTTAAAAATGTATTAGGACTTTTGTTTTCCAAAGGAGTTAATATTCTAAATTAGTGTAACCCTTACTTAATGGACTTTCCAAAACATGATGCTTTGAACTGAGCGCAATACTCCATATGTGATTTAGCCATAGAAGTACAAGGAGTCTAGGAGCATTGTGGACATTCTGGGCACTATGGACCCTCTTAATTCAACTTATGACAAAAGTTGCTTGTTTTGGCTGCCACATAATTCTGTTGAATTGCATCGAATTTAAAGTCCACTGAAGCCTCCAGATCTTTTTTTTCAAATGAATTCTCTGGCTAAGCTATCCTAATTTTGTTCTTGTAAAATACAAATACATTAAAGATAAAGGATGTTAAAGTGATTTTTTTGATACAGATGGACTCTAAATTTATCCCATTAAATTTCACCTCATTAAATTTAATTCCAGTCTTCTAGACTCTCACAATGTTGTTAACCCCTAAAGTTATTCCTTCCACCAACTTAGCATCATCTGAAAATTTGACAATCATTCTGTCAGTGGTTTAGACATTATCCTACTGAAGGCTGTGATCTGTATTACATAACCTTACAATAAAAATAATATTACAATTATAAGATTCTGTATAGAATTTTGCTGTTTACAAGATGGTTTCACATATATTATGTTATCTAACATTAACTGAGAATGAAGATACCAGAAGTATCATTCCCATCTAAAGATAAGGAACTTAGAGAGTTGAAAGGACCATCCAAGGTCATATGGCTAGTAAGTGGGAGAACTAGGAGTCAGTTGTAGGTATTTCTTATTAAATATTCCATGTACTATATAGTGTTTTGCCTCAATATCTTCCAGGTTTAGAATTATTCTTGGTTTCTTCTGCTATCTCATGAGGGGACGAGATTGAGGGAAGCCATATATATTGAAGGAATCCAAACAAAAGCACAGGAAAAAGTTCAAGAGACTGCATAGCTGGCCCATCACTGTGGTTCTCTTGCTTCACTGTGAGTTACTAATGGGCATGAGCCAACTTTGGCTAGAGGAACTGCTCCATTTCACATATATTTCAAAATATGCATTTATGATGAGTCAAAAAGCAAGGACTCTGTAGCAAGCCTAGTCAAGAAAAATTACCCAGATGTGGTCATGAGAATTATGCTGGTGCATTACCTTGAAGATCAAGGAGCAGTTGCTATAGAAAAACATGGCAGATGCATTTGCTGAGATTCACCCTTTGTTGGTTAAATGGCACAAAGAAGGTCACATACATTCAAATATAGAGATGGTATCAGAGATCAGCTGGTCCAACCCATCGCATTCTGAATCTATACACAGGCAAAAAAAGATTCATCCAATCTTTACTTGAACACCTCCAGTTTCTTTTTTTTTTCTTTTTTTTTTAACTCTTTTTTTTTAATTTTTTATTTTATTTTATAATTATAACATTTTTTGACAGTACATATGCATGGGTAATTTTTTACAACATTATCCCTTGCACTTACTTCTATTCAGATTTTTTCCCTTCCTCCCCCAACCCCCTCCCCCAGATGGCAAGCAATCTTATATATGTTAAATATATTACAATATAATTTAGATACAATATATGTGTGTAGAACCGAATTTTTTGTTGCACAGGAAGAATTGGATTCAGAAGGTAAAAATAACAGTTTACATTCATTTCCCAATGTACACCTCTAGTTTCTTCCAGCCTCCTGCTTCTAGGACAATCCATTCTATTTTTGTATAATTCTAATTGTTAACAAGTATTAAATTAAATACATACTAAGTTCCAGGAATTGTATTAAACACTAGGGATAAAAATAACCTCATTCATAGCTAAAGTTTTCTACTGCTCTCAGCTTTTCAAAGCTTTATCAATGTCTATGTACATTATATGTTACTTATATATATATGTGTGTGTGTTATATCTATATGTATGTACACATATAACACATATCTATTCACATGTATATATGCATGTACACTATATATGCATATATATTTATTAGATATTACATGTATTATATATATATATGTGTATATGTATATATACATATATTTATTTGGATATAAGGAGTTTGCCTTTATTTATTTGCCTTTAAGATACAAAAGCAAAAGAATGTTCCCATCAATCCTCTGACCTAGCCTCAATGCCTTATTCTATCCTGCAAATAACCTAGGCAGAGCAAAGTGGCTTAAACTGGCATTTGATTAAATTAGACCTCATGCTAATCACTGATTAGAAAGTGCCTAGAAAGTATGTCTGACTAGTTAGACATTAATTATATAAAATATGACAAAAAGGGATTTTTATACAACTCTAGTGTTTCCCAAATAGCTTTCATGAGTGGGATGTAGAGGGGAATATAGGATACAGTAAGTGTGTAATAACTCATTTATAGCTGATGAAAGGGGAAGTGGGAAAATCACCTTAAACTCTCTGTTTTTATAAGGTGGGAGAGAAATTTTCCAACACCAAAATGGCCTGAATTGTGAACATATAACCACAAAACCTCAGAAATGGAGGACCAAGAACCTTGCCTTTTTGTTGTTGCTTAGTCATGTCTCACTCTTAATGACCCCATTTTGAGGTTTTCTTGGCAAAGGTAGTGAAGTGGTTTTCTATTTCCTTCTTTGGCTCATTTTATAGATGAGGAAACTGAGTCAATTAACATTAAGTGATTTACCCAGGGTTACAAAGCTAGTAGGTGTCTGATGCCACATTTGAATTCAGTTCTTGCTGACTCCAGGCCCAGCGTTCTATTGATCACACCACTCGGCTGCTTAGGAGTTTGCCCAAATTATTTTATTATTTTTGTTGAGACAGCTAGACTGTACAGTGGAGTGGCTCAGAAAGGCTCAGAAATTTACTTGTTCTGTGATTCTGAGCAAATCACTTAATTTTCATCTGTCTCAGTTTTCTCACCTATAAAAAGGGAATAATAATAGCATCTACCTTGTAAGATTGTTATAAGGATAAAATCTACAAAGTACTTTGCAAATATTAAAGTGCTATATAAATACAATTATCATTAAATGTTTTTTTATTTTTACATTTATATCTATATATTCTGTTTCAATCTGGATGAATCTGTTTCTTTGTCTTTTTATCTAGAATTGATGAAGTGATATGAAATAAAATATGCCATAAATGCAATAAGCCATAGCAACTGTAAGCATAAAACTCATTTTCTTTAAATTACATTTCCATGGAATGGCTCCATTACACATAAAACATCCTTCTGCAGATAGTACTTCCTAAAATAGAGGATAACTTTAGACATTTTAATGTCTGTGAAATGTGCGAAAACTCTTTTGGTAGATTAAATTACATAGAAGAGCATTTCTATAATGCTCAATGTCTGATTCACTAAACATCACTGAAGTACTCAAAGTTTAACAGGCATTATAGAGTTTTACTATTTTGGTAAACAATTCCATGTAGATGAAGATTTGATTTAGAAAAAGAAGACTGGTTATGTTGGGAAGGACTTTTTGGAACTTCAAACAATTCTGACTCTTTTTAAAGATTCCATTTCTTTTTTTATGTTTATTGAGGTCTTTTGTTTTTATGTTATAGTCATTACCAGATATATCCCTAAAGCACTCAGTGAGCCAATTCTTGTAAGAAAAAAAAATGTTAAACAAAACCAATAATCACAGCAATCATGTCTGAGCGTTCCACATGATCCTAGTTCTCTAAAGAAAAGAAGGCAATAAGTTCATCTCCTCATTTGTTCTCCAAGGTCATGACTGGTCATTACAATTACATTTTAATTCATTCAAGTCTTCTTCTTACTTGCATTCTTTTGACCCTGAGGAGCAGTATCAATTTAAGCCACAAGGGAACAGGGATCCTAAGGAGCAGTGTCACTTCTGGTCCCCCAAAAAAGGAACAGTATCACTTCCATTCCAAAGAGAGCAATGACTATGTCTCTCCCTGGACCATATCATCTTGGAAGCACCAAAAATTCCAAACCTTTAACTAGTTCTAAAAATAGCAGTGCAAAAAACTCTTGAAACTTGGGACAGTATTCTGCCCACTCTGGAACAGAGACCAACTTTAACATAAGATTCAAAGTCAAGACATAAAGAGATAAAATGAGCAAACAACAAAAAGAGAAACTGACCATAAAAAGCTACTTTGGTGGTAAGAAAGATCAAGACAAAAACTCAAAAGAAGACAACAATATCAAAACAGCTACAAGCAAAACCCCAAGAAAAACGTGACTCAACATTATAACCCATTAAAAAATTTTGGTAGAGCTAAAAATTATTTTCAAAATTAAATAAGAGTTGTAGAGGAAAATTGGGTAAAGAAATTAAAGCAATGCAAAAAATGTGAAAAGACAATTAGCAGCTTGGTAAAAGAGGAACAAGAAAACTGAAGAAAACAATTACTTAAAAATTAGAATTGACCAAAGAGTTACAAAAGTTCACTGAAGAAAATAATTCTTTAAAAATTAGAATTGGGTAAACAGAAACTAATGACTCCATGAGACACCAAGAAACAATAAAACAAAATCTAAAGAAAGAAAAATAGAATATTAAATTTCTCAACAGAAAAAACAAGTACCTGGAAAATATATTGAGGAAAGATCATTTAATAATTATTGAACAGCCTGTTGGCTATGATCAAAGAAAGAGCCTATACATCATATTTCAAGAAATTATAAAGGAAAACTGCCACTAGAACCAGAAAATAAAATAGAAATTGAAAGAATCCACCAGTCACCTCCTGAAAGAGATCCAAAATGAAAAATTTCTGGGATATTATAGACAAATTCTATTACCCCCAAGTCAAAAGAAAAATATTTTAAGGAACCAGAAAGAAACCATTGCAATACTGTGGAGCACCAGGGTAAGTCTTCACATGGTTGGTGCAGACACCCTCCAATTCACCAACAGATTTGAGACTGGTTAGTTACTCTAAACTTGGTTTAGCCTGTTTGCTAAGATGGTTTACCAAGGTGTGGTGGTTATACATGGTACAGCTTCTTGGAGCTGAGTGCCAGGTAGATACCCAACATGCATCCCAGAAAGGATCTCAGCAAGCCCTCATATAAGAGGTATTAGTTCTCCTTGAGCATCCTGATGATATATCTTAAATAACCCTAAAAAGTCAACTTTTAAAATTAGTTGAAACAATTAACAACTTTAGTAAAATTATGGGATATAAAATAAACTCACATAATTTATCATCACTTCTATATTTTACTAAAAAATAGAAAAATAAATTTCATTTAAAATAATTATAGAAATTATAAAATACTTGGGAGACAAATCCATGGATTATATGAACAAAATTATAAAATGCTTTCCCACAAATAAAGACAGATCTAAACAATTAGAAAAATATTCATTTCTCATGGTTAAGCTAAGTCAATATAATAAAAATGGCAATTCTCCCTAAAAATGTATTTTTGTCATGACAATAAAACTACAAAAAAATACTTTATGAAGTAAAACTAAGAGAAATAAAAAGAACAAAATTCATCTGGAAGAACAAAAGGTCAAGAATATGAAGGAAATCATTTTTTTAATGTGAAGATGGTCTAAGTAATACTAATTTCAAACTATATTGCAAGTCAATAATCATCAAAACAGTCTAATACTGGCTAATAAGTGATGGATTAGTGGAATAGATTTGGTACACAATACACAGTAGTAAATAACCATAGTAATCTGTTGTTTGATAAATGCAAAATCCAAACTTTTGGAACGAGAACTCATCATTTGATTAAAAATTGCTGGGAGACTAGAGAGCAATTTGGCAGAAACGAGGAAAAAATGTCACATCATATATCAAGATAAGATCAAAATTGGTTCATGTTTTAGACAAAAAGAATATCATAAGAAAAGTAGTAGAATATGGAAAATTTTTGCTTGTCACACCTATGATCATATGATCAAACAAGAAATAAAGAGGATCATGGGAAGTAAAATGGATAATTTTGATCATACTATATTAAAGAATTTCACACAAATGGAACCAATGAAGACAAGACTAGAAGAAAAGCAATATACTGAGTGTGAGATGGGAGGGACTTCATAGCAAATTTCTCTAATAAATGCTTCAGTTCTCAAATGAATAGGGAACTTAGCTAAATTTACTTTAAAGAATATATGAGCCATTCCCCAATTGATAAATAGCAAAAGGAAAGAGAAATCAAAGTTATTAATAATAGCCATGTGAAAAAATATTCTTGATCACTATTGATTAGAGAAATACAAATTAAAACAACTCTTGAGGTGTCATCTCATACCTAGCAGGTTGGCTAACATAACAGAAAAGGAAAATGACAAATTCAAGAGGGGATGTGAAAAAATAGACAATAATGCACTGTTGTTGGAGTTGTGAAGTAATCTACCATTTTGGAAAGCAATTTGAACTATGATCAAAAGGATATAAAATTGTGCATACTCTTTGATCCAGCAATACCTCTACTAGGACTATCTCAAAGAGATAAAAGAAAATGGAAAAGGACCTACATGTACAAAACTATTTACAGCAGCTCTTTTTTATGGTGACAAAGAATTTAGAATTGAGGAGACTCCTATCAATTGGGAATGGCTGAACAAGTTGTAGTATATGATTGTCATGGAATATTCTTGTGCTATAAGAAATGATGAGCTGGTTAAAGAAAAAACAACTGACAAAACCTATATGAACTAATGCAAAGTAAAGTAAGCACACTATACACAGTAACAGCAGTATTGTAACAATGTAACAATATTGTAAAAGACTCTGATGAGTACCCTGACTGAAAACTATTCCTAAGGGTCCATGATAGAAAATGCTGTCTATCTCCAGAAGGAGAACTGATAAACTTTTGAGTGCATATTAAAGCATACTTCTATCATGCTTTTTATATTTTTTGCAACATGGCTAATATGGAAATATACTTTATATGACTTCACATATATAATTGATATATCACTTGACTGTTCAATTGATAAAGGAGGGATGATAGGGAGAGAGAAAGTTTGAAAATAATTTCTTAAATGAATGCTATAAAAAAGGTTGTTGAAAAATTAAATATGCTGTTATGTCTTTTGAAGATTTTTGTATTAGTTTTAAGTATGTGTGGGTAAACATTTTGTTGGCATCTTTAAAAACAATGAGATCTTATATTATCTGTATCTTTTGGTAAGGTGTGTAATGATAAAGAGAAGTGATGGGGAGGGAGGAGACTAGTACTTAATAGGTGCCAACTGTGTGTCAGGTACTGTGCAAAATGCATAATAAATATTATCTCATGTGGTCTACTATAGAACACCACTTGTGAAAGTCTGCCTGTTCCCTTTGAGTATCCTCCTCATGAATCCCTTCAGTGTACATGTAAATCATTCTTACAAAATTTCTATATAGATATGCTGCAAGTATACACCTGGAAGTGATACTCAGATACTCTTCCAGAGTTTACCAGTTGGTAATATGTTTATATTTTGATTTCTGTTTTGGAGAATTTCTGGGACCAAAAGAAAAAATCCTTAAGATGAAAAGACTGATATTCTTGCTATTACCCACAATATAAATGGGAAACCAGGACACCCAATTTCTGGGTATTGGCTCCTCTTCCTGCTTGTTATGAAACCCAATGAGCAGACAGTGGAGAATTGGAGCAGAGGATGCTTTCCTACTTCCATATCCACTGAGCAAAAAAACTAATAACTATACATTGGTGAGATTTGTAGAGCAGCCAGAGAGCTTTAAGTATTTCCCTTTCCTTGTCTGTTAAAGGGAAACTGGCTTAAATCTTGCATTTCTGTTAAGCTCGTTGATAATCTCTTTTCCTTTTGGGAGAGAGTTCAGCTCACAAGAAATTGATACTGCCTCTACATCCAGAAGTGCAAGTCACTAACTTCTTACTTTCTAAATAAGCTGTCTCCCCTTTCTCCACCTCCATTGTTCACTGTACTTTCATTACTAGGGTTTTTTTACTCTTAACTACTTTTATATGAAAGAAAATCTATCATCTACTAATCCTTATTTGTGTGATTAATATGGTTATGGGTAAAGATTTGGAAAAAGTTTGGATGATTTAAGAGGGATGCCTTTTCTGAGGCTGAGGTCTGAAGAAAGCCAAAAATAGCCTGTGATTCTATTCAGAAGGCACACATAAAATGGTAAATTATCTCATTGCTATCATGCTCCCTCACATACTTTTTAAAATTTTTTTCTAATTGATATTCTTTGATCCACCAGTTGTTCAGGAAATTATTATATAGTATTTAAATCTGTACCTTTTGCTCACACTCCTCATATTACTGTTTTTATTTACATTCTATATAGAATATGGTTAATATCTTTGTCTTTTCTTATTTATTTATTTATCAATTCTTTTGGCTTGACACAGTCTATTTTTGAAAAGATATCAAGTGAGATTGAAAATATGCACATTCTTTAATGATTTCATATATAAAACATTCTGAATCTTTTAAAATTAAATTTTTCAGCATAGAATCATAGGTTTAAAGCTGTAAAGGACTTTAAAGATTATCTAATCCAAACATCTCATTTTACAGATAAGACAATCAAGATCAAAGGCTAAGTGACAGACCCTATTCGTCCAGATAGTAAGTAACAGAGACAGGATTTGGACCCATGTCTGGGCCTTGGTTCTGAGAAGAGTTACATAATTGTCAAACTTGTATAGAAGCAGAGTACTGTTGTTCCTTTTTTTTTTTTTTTTTTCAGAAAATCTACTCTAAGAATTCTCTCATTCTCACTTAGAAATGATTCATTCCATAGTGATCTAGACAGCTGACCTTTTTGTTTTAAAAACCTGTCACATTTTTGTTCAATGTTGATGCTCATGAAAGATTTTTTTAATTGAAAACTATCTTGGATAAATAATATGCCCAATGACAACACTACATTAGCCTCTGACACATATTATCTTAGTGATCTAGGAAAAGTCACTTAATAGCTCTTCATCTCACTTTTCCTCACCTACAAAATGGAAATGATAATACCCTTAACACTGAACTGGTAAGCTTATGGAGAACAGCTGAAATAATGTATGTAGAAAAATTTGAAAACAGCAATATATTATATAAAGTAAGTTGTTATTATTCTATTTAAATGTAATTATTTATTATGCACAGGGTACTATGACCTTCAAGAGTAATATATCTAAAATGCAAATTTTTTGCATTCATCTGCAGGCATCATGACCAAACAACTGTGCCCACTTGCCAAATATCATCAAGGTTGCTGTCTGGAAAGTAATACAATGCAAACAGCATCTGTCTTTTCTTTAACACCCCCTTAGGAATCCTTAAAATCCAGGAAGTTTTTCATAAAAAGAGAGACTAGAATGATGTGGTTAGTATAAGAATTTTTCCCTTGACTAAAAGAAAAAAAAACTTCAACTGGAGAAATAAGAGACAGGAATTCATTCAGAATCTGAAGCTAGTAGGAAGAAGATTCTTGATTTGTCCCAGAAATGAGCCCAAGTTGGCTGGAACTTTCATGATCAATACCTGCATCTTCCTGGAAAATAATGTGAACCTTGAATTAAAGACTGAACTTTGGAATAAAGTTTGACATATCCTGATAAGAAACCTAATGTTCATTCCCTTTGGTACAAAACAGCATGACAATAGACAATTTTAAGTATAACATTCAAATTATTGATGAGCTATACAAAAGACTGGAATTGTTTCTTCCGTGTTGTAGCACTTATACCCTTTTGGAAACACACCTTTAACAGGCTAGCTATCTAGCAGCTATTTTTTGCTTTTGCCTTCAAGTGGAAATTTTTACTAGATAGAATCTCAGAGCTACCCATGGATGTGTCTGTGCACAGAACAATGTTGCCTTGGCAGTTTAATTGGACTGAATGTTTCCCTGGGATATTTGTGTGGAACCCAAAGAAAATACTCTAAGGATCATTTTTTAATACTTGCCAATTTGGCATCCAATATCTCTAGCCATAAACATTTATGTCTAATATACCTGAGAAAATGTTGATACAGTGTGATGTGGGGCAGACATCATACAGATTAGTCTAAACAAAAACAGGAGAGTGATATTCAGCCCCTTTCTCCACCAAACTGTAGTTATTCATTTTTGACATAAAAGTGCAATTTGCATATCCTTTCAAGTCTGTTTGGCTGCAAACACATGTGTGTTGGGTGCATAGAAATCCAAAATTTGTAAATTATTCAGAAACTACTGCCAAATTGTAATCAGGCAGTGGAGAAACATCGCACAGCTGCAAGTCCATGAGGATGGGAGAGAAGCTTCTTGGGGCTCAAGAGTGTGTTTTAAATAGAGCAGAGCTAAATTCCCCTGAGAAAACACCATTCAGAATTAGAAAAAAAAAGTTTACACTGTTAGTATATTTTTTATGTATATATGCATTTCTTTTCATTTATTAAACTTTACAGACAGGGGACAGAAGGACAATTTCTGTATTTGAGATTTAAAAAGTGTGGTGCTTTCCAGTGGAAAACTAAATACTATGATTAAGCTGTGATGTGAATTCCTGCTTCATACCCAAACTCCATTCATTGTAACACATGAGTAGAGAGCAATTCTTTGAGAAGCTTATTAATTTTTAAATGACTTAAGTTATTTTTTTATATTTTTATATTTTCAGTATCCTTTATTTTTGCTATTTCCTAAATAGAACAGAAGTCTATGGCGACACTATGACATAAGTAGTTACATTATTACAGAAACACATAAGTTCAACTCAATTCAGTTGTTTTTAAAACAACCTTCTTCAACCTACAACTTCTTCCACCTAACTACCATCTTCCCCTAACCCCAATAGGAATAGCCCTGTTCAACTAACTTTTTTGGCACTGGATAGACACAGCTTTATTCTATTATGTTCCTTAAAATAACCATAATCATAATCACTTTCACTTCTTTATTTAGCCTTTTGGAATATTCAAAGCATTTCCTTCAAAACAATCAACAATCAATCACCAAGCATTTATCTTGTGGCTACTACTTGCCCAAGATTATGCTAACCCGTCTGGATGCAAATGCAAAAGAAAAATGAATTAATCTCTACTCACAAAAATTTTAGCCTGCAAACTATATAGGGAAGAAATTATTTCTCCATTTAATAGACAAGGGAAATAAGTATAAAGGTTACATGACTTTCACATGCTCATCAATTGGCAAGCATTTATTAAGCACCTACTTTGTGTTGGACTTTGTGGAAGGGGCCAGGAATACAAAGACAAACATGAAATAATCCTTGCCCTCAAAGAGCATAAATTCTATTGAAAGAGAAGACACATACAGATATAGGTGTATACAGAATAAATATAATATTTTTTAGGGAGGAAGAAATTAGGAAATGCTTCATATAGTGCTTGAGCTGAGTCCAGAAGGAAATAAAGGTTTTTATGAGCAGCCAACACAAAGGTACATTTGGATTAGATTCCATGATATTATAGTAAGTGACTGTCAGTGTCAAGACTTAAACCCAGTGCTCTAAACAATGTAGCATTTTTTGTGTTAAAGGTGGAATCCTGACTCTTGGAGCTATTAATAAATATAAATGTTTTGTTAGGTTGCTCAGTGGATAGAGCACTGAACTTGAAGTGAGGAAGACTCTACTTTGTGAGTTCAAACCTGGCCTCAGATACTTTTTGGCTATGTGACTCTGGGCAAGTCACTTAACCGCGGTTCTCTCAGTTTCCTCATCTGTAAAATTATCTGGAGAAGGACATGGCAAACCTTGCAGTATCTTTGCCAATAAAACCTCAAATGGAAACATGAAGAATCACTCATGACTGAACAATAAAATCCACAGTCCTGATACTTCTCCCCCATTGTCTCCAGTATCTTTTCATCTGCTTAGGAATTAGCTAAATATTTCCTTCAGAAGAGCTGAGGAAATGGAAGAGCCATTTTAAAAGCAATTTGAGATCATTAGATAGAGTTCAGCACGACCAAACATATTTAACAAGTTGTAGAATTTAAACTCTAATGAAGACAATGTTATTTGCTGATTTTTCAAGAGAAAGAATCCTGAGATAGTTCAGAAATAGTGAAAGCATAAATTGTGTTTTTGTCTTTCTTTATATCTCCAGTGCCTAACATAGTATCAAGCATATGTAGTAAGTGCTTAATAAATGATTGTTGACTTGACTTGGGGAAAGTTGTTGAAGGTAACTAAAATTGGAACTGGATTCACTTATTCATCATTCACTCAACAAACAGTTATTGCCTATGCACTGTTTCTTCTCTTGGATTTTTAGAACTAGAAAGAATCTTGTGTAATAACTGAGCTTTAACAGCTTAAAACTCTAGGACGTTTTTGGAATCCTTTGTATAGTTCCTTAGAGCCTGCAAAACAATTCATACCTATCATCTCACTCAAACACCATAGGCATTATTATAATGTTTTACTAATGTAAAAACTTAGATTCAGAGAAATTAAATGAGAAAGAAAATAATTCTCATGAGAAGGAAAAAATAGATTACTTAAAGAGACCAATGTGAACACTCAGAGAATTTATCAACTGACTTTGTTGTTTTTTTCTTTTATTAAGATGCATGCAGAAGATAGAAACAAGAGCAGATAACTGAGGAGGAATACAAAAGCATGGAAAAGTCCCATTGGATGATAAGAAGGGGTAAAGCTCAGGATGAACTAAAACTGGTGAGTGAACCTTAGGGACAATAAAAAGAACATTTGGGGAGTGGGCTTTAACTGGAAGGAAAAGGAACATCACAGAAGACTAGGGCAGCTGCTCAGGGAGGATAGGATGACAATAACTGACTTCAGAGAGAAGCAAAGCTGCTAATTTTTTGTTTTGCTTGTTTCCTCTGCCAAGGAGAATGACCTTTAAAATGGTAAGGACAGAGCCAAAATGACTAATAGGGAGTTGATACCCAAGATCAGTAAGGTGATATGAAGAGCTTTAGCTGACCTTGATGAATTCAAGTCACCTGGCCTGGATGAACTCTATCCTCAGGTACAGAAAGAACTGGCAGATGTGACTGCTGAATCATTGTCATTGTCAGTGATATTTGAAAGATTATGGAGGACAGTGTATCTCTACTGCAAGATTGGCAAAAGGCAAATAAACTAATTAAAAAAAACATAGGGGATGGGGAGGAAGAATGGAATCTGCTAACTGTAGATCAGAGAGTTTGACAAATACTGAGATGTATTATTAAAGATGAAAACAATCTTTTTAAGACCTACTATGTGCCAGATACTATACTAAAGGCTTTAGAAACATTATTTCATTTGATCCTTTCAACAATGCTGGAAGGTAGATGTTATCATGACCCCAATTTTACAAATGAAGAAACTGAGGCAGATTTTTCCAGGGTCACATAGCAAGTATCTGAGGGCAGATTTGAACTCATGTCTTTCTGAATCCATATTTAATGCTCTAATCACTACAATACTTTACTAATTAGTGACTGTATAAAAAAAAAGCCATGGTCCCAAAGAACCTACATGGCACCATAAAGAACAGATTAATCTTTCTTTTGTAATCCTCTGCTCATAGGCTACTGCCCAGAAAGCAGTAACATGTATTTGTCCCAGAATTCATCAGTTTTCTCATTTTTTTCACCTTGTGTAAGATATTTTCCCATTGGATGAGTAAGTGAAACAGTGGTCTCTGTCTGTAGTCAAGAAACTTGAGTTCAAATATGGCCTCAGTGTGTACCTGAGCAAGTCATTTATTCTTCATTTTCCTCAGTTTCATCTCTGTAAAATGGAACAATAACAGCACCTGCCTCCCCAGATTGTTATGAGGATCAAATGGG
Source organism: Sminthopsis crassicaudata (assembly GCF_048593235.1). Classification (NCBI taxonomy): domain Eukaryota; kingdom Metazoa; phylum Chordata; class Mammalia; order Dasyuromorphia; family Dasyuridae; genus Sminthopsis; species Sminthopsis crassicaudata. The sequence continues at coordinate 87,359,295 of NC_133618.1, read as the reverse complement.
ATAACTGTAAAATTCTTAGCACAGTGCTTGGCATATAGTAAGTACTATAAAAATATTATTGTTGTTATTTCTAGTTGTTATATGTAAACAGTTTGATGGCTTAAGGGGACAGGGGGAAAATATTGTGTATAGGGAAAAGAATAAATTAACTTTTGAAGAATGAGATATATGGCATCTTTCATATGTTAACAATTTGAATGCTGAAATTTGTAGAAAAATAAATTGTGAATGTAGCACTTTCCCAATTTCTACTCATATTGTTGTACTGGGTTTCCATAAAGTCACTGACCACCTCTTCTCTCAGGGATCTATGGGTAATCCTCAGGTGTTAAGAGGCTTTCTAGTATTATTTATCACAAGCTCCCATCATATATATGCTTTCTTCCATTGACTTTTTTTAAAGCAAGATTTTATTGGTACTTTTCTTCAAATGTTTTTACCCTGGATGATCCTCATGTCTTTCTCTGAGTTGTCACTAAAAGATCTGCCCATCTTCCTAGAAGCCTCCTTCTGATTCTACTTCATTTTTAAACATTACACTTCAAAGGATCTATGATCTCATTGATGTGATCCATCCATATCTATCCTATGTAATTTGTGCTTGTGCCGTCTTGTCAATCAGTCACAGGCTAATGTAGTACCATTTTGATGATACTAACATTGTCGAGATAATAACTTTGAGGTATTTCATTTTCCACTTTGTTCGGCTCATTTTCCCAGAGCTATCTACGGTACTCATGTGCTTTTTCTTAATCACTTTCTACTACATAATACAGCTATATCAACATGTTTTAAGGGAGATGTATTATTATTTTAAATTAAATAAACCACCACTTGGCTAATTGATTTACTTATTATTCAGATTTATGTTAATGCATCCAGAGCAATTAAAAAGCACATCCATCTTTTAAATGCTTTGTTAACTCCTATAACAACCCATAGGGAGGGGCTGCCTGCTGCTATGAGGTCTTAGCAACTTTGCCTATTGATAGATTTTTTTAAAAAAATAAGCCATCCTTATTTTGATTATCACTATTGTTACTTCAAAACATAAGCAAAGAAACAGAATTATTATTCAGAGTAATTACAATAGCTAGTATTTTACATAGCCTTTTCTAAGGACTCTGCTAAGCATTTTACAAATATCTCACTTGACAATGCTGGGAGGTAGGTACTATTATTATCCCCATTTTATACTTGAGGAAACTGAGGCAGCACAAGTGGCTTGTTTGGGTCTCACAGCTAGTTAAGTGCTTGAAGTTGGTTTTGAACTCAGGTCTTCCAGATTCCAAACCCAACATTCTAATAACTGTGCAGCTTCTGTGGGAGATAGGTGACAGATTTTACTGCTGAATCCTAGAGCCATTACCCTAGGGGGTGATTTTAATTCTCTCTTTCAATTTTCTTCTTTTTTACAAAAAAAAAGATATTAATGAAATAACTCAATAATAAAAGTAATAACAGAATATCATCTCCATAACCATTGAACTAACCTTCCCACAAATACATATACTCTCTTGGGAAAAGTGAACCTGAAGATAGGTCATTTTACACATAATAAGCATTCATACATTCATAGAGGGATGGCATTATTGATGGAGGGGTGACTGCGATATTGCTTTCTGACCTATATGTGCAAAAATATTTGTAGCAGATCTTTTTGTGGTGTCAAGGAATTGGAAATTGCTTGAATGCCCATCAACTGAGGAATGGCTGAATAAGTTGTGGTACGTGGTATAAGAATGTAAGGGAATATTTTTGTTCTATAATAAGTGATAAGCAGGCTGATTTCAGAAAAACCTAAAAAGACTTAAATGAACTGATGTTAAGTAAATTGAACAAAACTAAGAGAACATTGTATATAGTAACAGCAAGATTATGTGATGATCAACTATGATAGAATTAATTCTTCTTACATTGATCCAAGACAATTTCTTGGGCTAGAACTTGGGATAGAATAAACTTGGGATAGAAAATACCATCTGCACCCATAGAGAGAACTATGGAGGCTGAATGTGTTTTGAAGCACAATAATTTTACCTTTTTTATCTGCTGACTTTTTTTCTCATGGTTTATCCCGTTTGTCCTGATTTTTTCTTTCACATGTTTAATATGAAAATATGGTTAAAATGATTATACATGTATAACCAGTATCAGATTGCTTGCTGTAAGGGGGGAAGGAAAAAAATTAGAACTCAAAATTGTAATAAATGTTGAAAACTATCTTTACATGTAATTGGAAAAATAAAAAAAATATAAATGTTGAAAACTATCTTTACATGTAATTGGAAAAATTTTAAAATATGTATTGACTTCACCCTGCAAGATAAGGCTACCCCGTCTGTCTCCCACTCTTCACCAATAAAAGTGGTGGAATAGTAAGAGTAACGAGCTTAGTAAGCCTTACTTGTAAGACCCTTGCTTGAGGCATCTTATATATATCATTCAGTTTTCTATTCTATTTATAAACTTTGTTATGCAGTTATGAATTCCTCTTTTGGCTCTCTGAGTGGGGTGCTATTGAGAGAACAGAAATAACTGTGAATCAAGAGCTTTGGAGTTCAGGCACAAGATGCAATTTCCAACCATACTGAAAGGAGTATTCTTTCAAAGCACATTTTTAGATGAAATCAAGATAGGAAAGAATGCTGGTATTGACTTTACAAAACATGGGTTAAAACCCTAGCTTTACCACTTACATTGGTAACCTGCGTTATCTTATAGAAGTCACTTTTCAACTTTGGGCCTTATTTTCCTTATCTTTAAAATAGAGTTGCTGTTACTCTGTTTCTGGTATGGACATTTCTCTTAATGACTTCCTTAATAATGTACAGATTTAACCACTACTTCTATGCAGATGATCCAACTATAAGGGTACAAGCCATAAAACTCTTATCTAGACCCTCAGCACCTTAAACACATTTATTTTTCCATTTCCCACCCAATATTAAATAATTGGGCTTCTGAGTGGTATATGAATAGAGCACCAGGTCCAGAATAAGTAAGATTCATCTTTATGAGTTCAAATGTGACCTCAGACATTTATTTAGCTATATGATCCCAAGCAACTCACTTAATTCTGTTTGCATTGGTTTCCCATCTGTAAAATGAGCTGGGAAAGGAAATGGCAAACTACTCCAGTATCTTTGCAAAGAAAACCCCAAATACAGTCATGAAAAGTTGTATACAATTGATTGATAACAAAAGAGTATTTGATTAACTTCCCTGGAATAGCATAAGCTGGTATTTAGCTCTCCCCAACTTGTTCTGAGTTCATTGTTTTGGGTGATTGACCCTGAATCCCCTGTTCATTCTCATTTCCACTAAATTTATGAGTCTATGGGATTTATCACACATATTCTCCTATTAAGCCTGTAATATTTCAAAATACAATTTGGCCAGTAAAGGAATTTCACCCAAGTTTTCCCTCTATTTCACTGTCTAGGTCCTATTTTGAAGTTCTCTCACCTATCTAATAAGGATATTTCACAATTGTATCATCATTAGGAAAAGTCCAAATATAGTATTTGAAAACATGAAATGATGTTGCTTTAGCCTTCAGGAAAAGTAGATGAGTTTAGTTTCATTGAGTGAAATCATGAGCCAGAGATTACTGTGTGCTGTGCAACATCTAGTCTTGAAATCAGACTGTCTCAAGCTGGTTATAATTATAGAAAAAAAGGGCAAAATAGAGACCAGGGCAGCCAAATCTAAAATTCTACATAAGTCGTATCTTTTAATGCTACATGAATGGCATCAATACATTATCAGCATCAATGTTAGAAGAGTATTAATGTGTGAGTAATATAAATGTGAGTATTGTGGTGGCAAAGAATTGGAAAATGAATAGATGTCCATCATTTGGGGAATGGCTGTTATGGTATATGAAGGTAATGGAATATTATTGTTTTATAAAAAATGATGAACAAGCTTGTTTTAGAAAGGCCTGGAAAGATTTACCCAGATTGATGCTGAATGAAACTAGCAGAATGAGAAATACATTGTATACAATAACAGCAAGATTGTGCAATGATCAACTGTGACAGACTTGGTTCTTCTCCATGGTTCAGTGATCCAAAGCATTCCCAGTAACCTTTGGATAGAAAATGCCATCTGTATGCATAAAGAGATTGTATGTAAATCAACACAAGCTATGTTAACTTTTTTTTTTCTTTCCTGTTTTTTTCCTTTTGTTCTGATTTTTCTCTCTCAACATGATTCATAAAGAAATGTGTATTTTAAAAGTTAATATAGAACCGAATCTGTTCTAATTGTTCAGTAATGAAGAAAACCAGCTACACAGCAAAAGAACTATGGGAAATGAGTATGGACCACAACATAGCATTTCTACTTCTTCTGTCATTGTCTACTTGCATTTTTGTTTTCCTTCTCAAGTTATTTTTACCTTATTTCTAAATCTGACTTTTTTTGTACAGCAAGATAATTGTATAAATATATGTGTGTATACATATATATATATATATATATCACATTTAACATATACTTTAACATATTTAACATGTATTGGTCTACCTGCCATCTAGGGGAGGGGGTTGGGGGAAGAAGGGGAAAAGTTGGAACAGAAGATATTGCAAGAATCAATGCTGAAAAGTTACCCATGCATACGTCTTGCAAATAAAAAGCTATAATTAAAAATGAAAAAAGTTAATATACATGTATACCTAGAAAAATAATTATTTTTTAATGATAAAAGGCAAAAAATATGAGTATTGAATAAGGATGGGATTGGAATCATTTCTATCCAATTTTAATCTTGATAGCTTGTCTAGGTGAGTATAGTTATAATCAATCAAGCAATTAATCACGGTCTTTAAGATTAAGTGAGAAAATCTTTGAAACTCATTGAACAAGTGAAATGATACCCATCAAGAGATTTATTTCAATTGGCTGGGGAATTTTGTTAAGCTATTTGGGTCCCATATAAAAGTCCATCTAGTCATCTGAAAGGGGGATATTGCAGAAATTTAAGCCAGTTCCTTGAGGGAAAAATGAGTGTCAACTTTAGCCTTGGATTTAGATGTTAAAACAAAATCTCTTCCAGCTAATTGGAACAACAGGCTTTCAAAGATGTTCCTTGGTCTTAAGGCTAATGGATTGATTGAGGTGTGTTCTCAGATATGCTATCAAGATTAAAAAGGGGAGAGAGAGTTTTGACTTCCCCTTTGCAACATTACATATATATGTATATATATATATATATACATATATATATGTACATGTGTGTATGTGTGTGTACATATTTATATGTATATGCATATTGTGTTATCTATCTATCTATCTATGTGGTGTGCATACTGTGTAATCCTTCATAGCCCCCAATTCACTGGGCTTGGAAAAGGAGATGCTGTATTCCTTCGTCACCGCTGCTACTTCCTGATTTTCCTTTTGCCTCTATTACCTAATAATAAGTATTAATAATGATCATATATTCTAATTATAATAATATTAAGTAATAATAAATAAAAATATAGGTATAATAAGTATGTGAGGTTCATCCATCTATCAACATCACTTTGTCCAGATCTGCTACTGTAATCTACCACCTTCATAGGCAATCTCCCTCTTTTTTCAAGGTCAATAGTACTTTTCTCTCCCTCAACCCCTGCCCTCATTCTGGGGCACATCAATGTTCCTTCTACTGAAGTTCCTTCAAACACACTGGCCCTTCAATTGATCAGCTTTCTCAATTCCAATGACTCCCATCTTCTATCAACTTATGGAAATGATCACATTTTAGACCTTATCAATAACCCAGCCACTTTCTTGACTTTGAACTTAAAGGTTTCTCTCTCTGATTATAATCAGCTATCCTTCCAATTCTACCCCCTGCCTCACTTTTCCTTTACTTATTTTTTATCCTCACTATTACCACAAGTATTTCCATCCCATTCACCTCTCCTCTCTTTCTCCTAGTCCATCCACCCTTGCTCTGGACTTCACTTTCCTTCTTTAATAGTTTTAATTCTATGTATTTCTAATCAATTCAAATTAATACCTTCACCCTTCACCCCCATGCCCCACAACAACAGCCACTGATCCTACTAATATACATGTCCTACAAATCATTAACTTTGAATCACCCCAACATCACCACCTGTCTTTTCTGCTGATGTTCCTGAATTTCTGGACGCTCCTGGAACAAGTCATATCACTCTGTAGGCTGAGTCCAATACAAATATTCATGTTACCCTGTTTGTACCCTCACTGCTGCACAGAAATCTTGTCAGTCTTTCTCCCTTGAATCATTCCTTACCCGTTCCCCCTCAACACTTGTTCTAAAACTTCTATGCTGCTTTCAAGATGCCTGAATTCTACCCCTTTCAACAAATGTGTTTGCCTCCTTCTTGAAGAAAATCAAAGTTCTAAGTTTTAAGCTGCCTTACTCCACAGGTCAAAACCCTTCTACATCTTAATTCAATCTCCTGGCTTCTTTACTCTTGTGTCCATAGAAGTGGCCCTTCTCATTGCCAAGGACAATTTGTGTGTGTGCTGTTGAGATCTTTGTCTCTCATCACTATCTCTTCTGTTGACTTCTCTAACAAAGCTGTCTCCTGGTCCTTCCATTTGTCTCACCATTCCTTCTCATTCTTTACAATATTATATACTGAGCCCTCCTTTTTCCTCTCCCAAAGTTGCTTTAAAAGGTCCAAGTAGTATCTCTACACAGGATTTCAAATATATAGATAGATAGATAAATAGATAGATAGAGATATATAGCTATAGATATAGATGATATAGATATATATCCAGCCCTAATCTCTCTCCTGAACTCTAGTCTATTATGATTACTTAATAGCTGGACATCTCCTAAGTGACACATAAAAATCTCAAATTCCCTCCCCCCCCCCCACAACTCGCACACTCCAAACTTCTTCCTGTCAAATTCCTCATTTCTGTGGAAGATAATTTCATCCTCATGGTCATCTGTGTTCATAACTCTAAGGCATCACTTTATTCTTCTGTGGCCAAACAATTGCCAAACTTTGTCTTTTCTACATTTATAACATCACATTCTCTTTATAACCTCTTGACATTCCTTTCCTAGACTACAATAAATAGCAATCATTTTTGCTTTGGCCAGAAACCCTTAGGGTCTTCCCTTCCCGGATTCATTCATTTATTTGTTCAGATTTTTTTTGGACTAGGTGAGAAAGGAGAATCTTTGCCTCAATTGCAATCTAGCCTTAACCAGTAAATGGGTGTGGTCTTCGTCAAACTGAGATCTGTTGAAGACCTTGGCTTAAAAAGGCAAAAGTCTCCCATTGCATCCAGGACCATCTCCAGACATCCTGTTTACATCTTGCCACTGAACCCAGATGGCTCTGGAGGAGAAAGTGAGGCAAGTGACTTTGCACAACCCTCCCTCACTTCAATCCAATTCACTTTCGTATCATGGCAACACCTTCTTGATATCATGATCCTCTTTAACAATGAAGGACAAACAACAGCAATCTCTTTAATGGCTTTCTAATCAATGTCTGTTTCCAATCTCTTATTTCCTCCCCCTTTTACACTTGCCAAAATGCACATTCTAAGACAGATATAACTGCATCACTCACAGGCTCTAAAACCTTCAGTGGCTCTTATGGCCTACAAGATAAAAATACAAACTCCTTGCCTTGGCATTTAATGGCTTCCTTTATCTGGCTCCCAGCTATCTTTCCAAATTCATTTCAAAATATCTCCCTTTTGAAAGTCTATACTCTAATCAAACTGTTTCTTGAACTCATTGCTCCCATCTTCCACCTCAGTGGAATATTAACTAGTGACTTGTATATCTTCCTCATTTTTGCTTCTTAGTATCCTTCAAGGCTCACCTAGGTGCCTCCTCTTCCCTGAAGCTTTTTTTTCCCAGATGTAGATGTTTTCCCCCTTTTAAATTTTCATAGTATATTTATCTGTGCACATGTTGCCAGGTGGCGCAATTAATAGAGCATTGGACCTGGAATAATGAAGATATAAGTTCAAATCCAGCCTCAGACACTTATTAATTGTTCGACTCTGGGCAACTTATTTACCTGTTTCTTTATCTGTAAAACTGAAATAATAACACTTACTTCACAAAGTTATTGTAAGGATAAAATGAAATTATATTTGTAAAGCATCTTGAAAACCTTAAAGTGCCATATTTTTTTCTTGGTTATGTCCTATACTCTGTGGCCCTATTTGAGGTTTTCTTGGCAGAAGTACTGGAGTACTTTGCCATTTCCTTCTCCAGATCCCTTCATGGATGAGGAAAATGAGGCAGAGTTAAGTGATTTGCTCAGGATCATGCAGCTAGTGAATGTCTGAGACTAGATTTGAACTCAAGAAGATGAGCCCTCCTGACTCCTGGCCTGGCACTCTATACACTATGGTACCACCTGGCTGCTCCAAAGTGCCATATTCATGCAACTAATATAATTAATATTATGTTACAACCCCCAATAAAATATAAATTCCTTGAAGTCAGAGTTTTTTTTCAATTTTTTATTTCTATTCCCAGCACCAAGCTGTTGATATGATTGAATTATATATATATATATATGCATATTATGCATATATTTGTATTTATTATATAGATATTGATCTTTTGAGTTCCTAATAAATGCTTTGGGGATTTGAAGACAATTTCACTAGTTATTTTCAATGTCAGATACCCTAATGAGGGTTAATTAACTGAGACATCAGTCCACTCCCACTTTCACCTGGTTGAGCTTTAGTTTCTACCTACATAGTCCCACATGAACATTAGCTAACTAAATTACCACCCACTTCCAATGCCTGATAGCTAGCCTTGCCATACATTATAGAACAGTAATACAGACTGTGTCTCATAGAATCACAGAATCTGTGTTGGAAGGGGGCTCAGAGGCAAAGCATGTCTATATGACATCTTTTCTTTTTTTTTTTAATTCATTTTTTCAAATTATCCCCTCCCTCCCTCTACTCCCTCCCCCCCCCCATGGCAGGTAATCCCATACATTTTACATGTGTTACAATATAACCTAGATACAATATATGTGTGTAAATACCATTTTCTTGTTGCACATTAATTATTACCGTGTTTCCCCGATAATAAGACACTGTCTTATTATTTTTTTGGGACTAAAAAACACCAGAGGGCTTATTTTCAGGGGAGGGCTTATTTTAATGAACATTGACAGCAATTTTAATAAACAGGTAAATGTGAACAAAAATTTTTTTACCTTTATTCAATAATGATCATGTCATCTTCTTCAACAACATCGTCATAAGTATCCATACCCTGAATTCCAGCCTGGATGTCTTGCGCCAGCAAGCAAATCACCAGGGAAGAAGAGGATGACGCGCTCACTGCTGCAGCTCTGATTGGATGCAGCTCGGAGCGCGACGTGTGTTTCACCCGGGAGGGGAGGGCGGCGCTGCTTACTGAAGATACCGCTACGCAGCATATAGCGCAGGGGATCACCATGATGACCGTTTTCATAGTAAGTTCGATAGGGCTTATTTTCGGGGGAGGGCTTATTTTAGCGGAATATTAAAGAGTATGTGGGTGTCTTATTTTCAGGATAGGTCTTATTATCGGGGAAACACGGTAGCTTCCGAAGGTATAAGTAACCTGGGTAGATAGACAGTAGTGCTAACAATTTACATTCACTTCCCAGTGTTCCTTCTCTGGGTGTAGTTATTTCTGTCCATCATTGATCAACTGGAAGTGAGTTGGCTCTTCTTTATGTTGAAGATTTATACTTCCATCAGAATACATCCTCATACAATATTGTTGTTGAAGTGTATAGTGATCTTCTGGTTCTGCTCATTTCACTCAGCAACAGTTGATTTAAGTCTCTGTATTCCTCCTGCTGGTCATTTCTTACAGAGCAATAATATTCCATAACCTTCATATACCACAATTTACCCAACCATTCTCCAATTGATGGACATCCATTCAACTTCCAGTTTCTAGCTACAACAAAAAGAGCTGCCACAAACATTTTGGCACATACAGGTCCCTTTCCACTCTTTAGTATTTCTTTGGGATATAAGCCCAATAACAGCAATGCTGGGTCAAAGGGTATGCAAAGTTTGACAACTTTTGGGGCATAGTTCCAAATTGCTCTACAGAATGGCTGGATTCTTTCACAACTCCACCAACAAGGAATCAATGTATATGACATCTTTTCTACAAAAAGTCCAAACAACTGGCCATCTACCTCTTCATGAAAACCTCGAAGGTTTTTTTCCTCTTAAGACATCCCAATACATTTTCAACAGCTGTCCTATTTAACAGGTGTTTCCTTACATCAAGCCCAAATTTGTCTCTGCAACTCCCATTTATTACTTATCGTTCTGTCCTTGGGGGCTGAGCCAGACACCTCTCAATCCCTCTTATATATGTCAAGCTTTTAAATATTTAAAGACGTGCCTTCATGACTCCCCTAAGTTTTCTCTTCTCTAGTCCAAACATTCCTCATTCCTTTGGCTGATCCTCTCATGAGATAATCTTGAGGTCTCTCATCATCTTAGTCAACCCCTTCTGGATACTCTCCTTGTCAATGTCCCTCCTAACATGTTTTGCTCAAAAATGAACAGAATTCTCCAGATGTGACCTGACCAGGATGGAGTCTGACATTGGGACTACCACCTCCTTCATTTGGAATACTATATATACCTCTCAACACAAACAAGAATCACATTAGATTTTTGTTTTGTTTCTGGCTGTATTTCCATGCAAAGTCTTGGGCTATAATGCTACTACACAGCAACCAAATAATATACTTCACATTCTGCTTATGTAAAACTCTTTTAGCCAGACTCAATCACTAGCAACATGAAGTGCTTGTGTTTATATTTTATACTCTGTGTCTAATTACTGCCCCTGGGGTATAACTTCCCATGTGTGCCCCAGCTTGGTGCATGCCTTGCTCATACAACATAGAGCTGCTTCCTACCTGACAATCCTCAGACTCAGAGGGACCAGACTCCCATTCCGCTAGTGGAATAGTTCAGTGGAAGGACTGTTTGTTTGGTTTGGACCTGAGTTTGGATCTCAGCTCTGCTTTTTACTCCTTATATGCCATTTAATCTTCCTAGAACTCATTTCCTATGTGAAGATATAGGACAGATTTGGTGACTGAAAATCTGTGATCCTATAAAATCCTCTTGCTATTGGAATAGCTTCTAGGAAAAAAAAAAATTACATAGCCAGGTCTGTGCTGATTAACATTTAGTAACTAGTCATTCAAAAAATTTTTAAGCTTCATTTAAATCATTACCATTTTCTCCCTCACTTTTTTAAGCTTAGACAATCAACAAAAATGATAAATCAAGTTTTTATATACAGCCTTTGCCTATTTTCAAGATCTGAATGCTTACGCTGAGAATTGAACAATCAGCTAAATCCAACACACCTCTGATATATCCTCCAGTCACATCCTGAGCTGTCTTGGGTCCCAGTAGAATATAAAGTTCTAGTTCTTTGGCACCACAAATAGCTGCTATAAATATTTTAGAACATGTAGATTCTTTTCTTTTTCCCTTAATCATCTTTGAAAATAGATCTAGTAGTTGTATTGTTGAATCAAAGGGTATAAAGAGGTCAATAACTTTTTTTTTTTTGAGAAGCAATTGGGGTTAAGTGATTTATCTCCAGGGTCACAGCTAAATGTTAAGTATCTGAGGCTGGATTCGAACTCAGGTCCTTCTGACCCCGTAGCTGAAGCTTTATCCATTGCACCATCTAACTGTCCCAAGGTAAGTAACTCTTTGGGCATAATTCCAGATTACTCTCCAAAATGTCTGGATCAGTTCACAATTTCACCAACAATGAATTAGTGTCCCAATTTTTCCACATTCCTTCCAGCATTTGTTACTTCCCTTTTAATCATTTTTGCCAATCTGGTGAGTAGGAAAGGGACAAAAATGGGTGAGGAGGAAATTTACAAAACAATTTTGTTCTGAATTTACAGGGAATAGAAAATATCTACTGGATTTGAAGTTTCATGTTCAATTATTTTTTAATTATACTAAGTTATGGAAATGTTTGATTTAGTCCGTAAATTAAAAATAAAATAAATCAAAAATATATAAAGTTCTTCAAGCAGGAGCCAATTTCATTTTTGTCTTTGGATTCCCAGGACCTAGCAAAGTGTCTTACATACAGTACATGGTTAATAATTGGGTTGCCTACCATTAACTTACCTTGGTGTGGAGTCAAGAAATAAGCCATTGTTTAGTTACATTGGGTAGTTAATTAAGACAAAACTGGGAATAGAACTGAGGCTATTGTTTAGACAAGATATATTTTGCTCTAGCAGAATTACCCCTGGTTCCTAACTAACTAGGTGAATGAGGGCAAATTTCTTCACTTTACTAGGTCTCAGTTTTTCTCCATATAAAATGAGAAAACTGAGTGAGGTACTCTGTGAGATCTCTTCCAGCTTTAACAATTCTTGTCTGGTGATTACTCTTTTCATCTTTTTCCAATTTCTTCTTTAAAATATCTTTTCTGGTTTTTTTCCCCACTGTAGCCCTGGGTCCCTCACTCCTTTGACTTTACAAGACCACTAAGTCTTACTAAAGGCTTAGAGGTTTTCACAGCTCTTTATTGCTCTCAGGGTGTAGATTTATGCTTGAGAAAGCATTGAGGAAAAATCCTTTGTCCTAAAGACGCTATACCAGACATTCTGGGGCTGTTTCATCAACTGACTGTCAGTACAGATCACAGATGAGGTGGAGTTTTTTAAAACATATTCTTTGTGAGTCTCTCTCCATGAGAAGTGATTTAAAAGCTTACTTAAATTGCACTTTTCTCTTCATACCTTATTGTAATCAACATCTGCTTTTAAAAGAAAACAGCCTTCTTGCTAAGAGAACAGCTGAGCCCTGTCAGAGCTACTTACTAGGACCCAATATGTCTGCAATCTGGAGAAGGGAATCACACCCCACGTGCACATCAGACCCTGGCTGGATAGGAATGGTGTGGGAGCCTGAACCAGAGCAGCTTTAGCGATGGCATCTGTCTGCACGCTCCCAAGAAGCCCAGAGCCATCAAAATGTTTTCAGTCCATTAGTTAAATCAAACTAACACCCAACAGTCAGTGGCCAGAAGCCTAGGCTCCCTGGGAATCATTCTCTCTCCTTCCAATTCTCCCCATTCTGTCTGTCCAGACTAAGTTAGTACTGCTGCCCACAGTGAATTTCTCCTGCTGATGACTCAATGAATGTTTGGTGCCTATTTGCCTGCATGACACTGAGCAGAGAACTCTTTACATTAAACTCGTGGAACCTCAGGGTTGGAAGGAGCTGTAGGTAATCCAACCATCTCATTTGAAAAATGAACAAACAAAATCTAGAGAAGTTATAGTGACTTGCAAAAGAAAGTTATACAACAAAGCCAGATCTAAAAATCAGATTTCCTGACTTCCAGTCTAGCAATTTTTCCTATTCTATTTCCACTATATTTTCATCATTTTTTTGAAGATTCAGGATATATCATATTCTCCAATTAGATCATAAGCTCTTAAGGGTATAAAGGATGTCTTTTACTCTGTGACTTCCTCAGGTAAATCCCTTGCAGGATTCATAGGTTGAGATGTGAAAAGAGACTTCAGAAGTCATCATTTTCAACTCTCCCATTTTGTAGATGAGGATCCTAAGAAGGTAACTATTTTGCTTGAGAAGCATAGGTAATACATTTTACAAGCAGGATTCTGTTCTGAATTTTCTAATGCTAAATCTAAAGTTTGCCCAAGTGTACAATGCCTTCTTCATAGTACATGTTCAATAAATGTTGATCAATTAAATTGTTGAACATCTAGTATAATTTCTATTTCTTTTCACTATAGCTCTCCATGTTTGCCTAGAGAGGTTCTAAACCTTTTCTCTCCCCTGAATCCCTTTTAGGTTTATATTGAGCTTCAGCATAGATTTCAGAGGGCAAGACTATCCCATTTCTAAGGGAAAAAGGAAGTAGGATAGAGACTGGTGTGCATGGGGGTGATCATAGAGTTTTAAATGCTTAATATAAGACCTAGATGGCTTTGGAACACTGACAACACCAGGTGTATGTCATCCTCTTCTCCCTTTCATTCAAATATCTTGTTCTGAGCAACTCAGTTTGGTGAGGCAGGAAGAGGGAGGCCTCAAAGTCCATCAATCTTCTCCCTGTTACAGCCCTGAGGTGCCCTGTTTTGCCCTCCCTTCATTCATCTTGCCCCTTCTTCCAGAGTCAGCAGCAGTCCTGATTCTTCCACTCAGTCTGGTCTGAGATACTATTCTCTTAGCTCTCTGTTCTTCCAGGAAAGGAAGAAAGGAAAAGCAAAGAGGAAATAAGGAAAGACAGAAAAAGATAGAAGAGATTGAAAAGTCTTACTCTAGAAAATATACCTTCTCCTCTCAGTAATAAGGAAGCTGACTCTTATCAGTGAATCTGTCAGTCAACTACCATTTATTAAGTACCTAATATGTGTTAAGCCCTGGGGATAAAGAGAAAGTCAAAAGTAACCAACCTCCCAGTCTAATGGAGGAGATAATATATAAAACAATAGTTTTATAAACAGGATAAATCAGGGGCAGTCTCAGAAGGAAGGCCCCAAGATTAATGAAAACTGGGATGATTAATCATATCTTTTCAGATATGGTTATTGTACTGTTTTTTTTAATTTTGTTTCTTTGCTATAAGAAGACAATACTGGAAGAAAGAGGTATTATTGGAAAATGAAATTGAAGTTTAAAAAACCAACCTTTTAAAAATCCAAGCAGGCATTCTGAAGACAAAGCTTGTAATCTTTTATGGGACCTAGAAAATGGGACTCAAATACCTTTGCAATATGTGGATTTGGTGGGGCAGGGCAGGAAAAGCAAAGAATCTCTTATAATAGCCATCATTACTGAATTTATTAATAACAGAGAAGAATAGATGAAGGATTGTGTTGGAGGATAGGACTGGGTTTTCTTGGAGGAAATAATCTTTGTCTATGAGTTAGGGAGGTCCATCAATGGTGAAGATCATGAACCATCCACACTTTATCATCCTCTATAATTCTTCTCTATGACTCCCATAAAGGACCTACTTAATCAATGAGAGACCTTTTCTAGGCCTTTTTCTATTCTGTGTTCAGGGCTGTCCTCCAGGAAGTCTATTTTTTCTCTCTCATTCTTGTTCAATGGCTGGCCTACCTTTTTTAATGATTACAAATTTCCTAGGGGTAGAGAGGGAGAGAAAGCTTCTATGTCGCTTCTTGTGCATAAATCATTATTGTTAACATTCAGGCAACTTGTTCATACTCACCATATGCCTCTCCATTGTCCATTGAGTCATCTGACATGTTAATTCTTTGGAGATTGTGATATTTCATGATCCTTAATCTTAAACCATCACTAAAAGAATATTCATATTAAAGATTTGACATTTTGCTTCAAGGAACAGTTTAGGATTATTAAAAAGCATTATGGAATTCCCTGGATACAATCCAGACTACTTCCTTCCTCCTCAAACTCTTATTGATCATAGTTTATAGGAATGTATTATTTATATACCTTTCATGACATAATAGTGACCTCAGTTGTGACCTACTTGAAAGCTAGGCAACTAGATAGATTGCGCAGCTTGGAAGAGAGAAAGCTCTTCTTCATAAGTTCAAATCTAGACTCAAACACTTAGCAGACCCTGGGCAAGTCATTTAACCCTTTTTACCTCAGTTTCCTCATCAGTAAAATAAGCTGGAGAAAGAAATGGTAAAGTAAACCCCCATAAAAAGTAGAGACATAAAAATTATAAAAAAGGAAAAGGATGTATATGCACAAAAATATTTATAGCAGCTCTTTTTGTGATGACAAAAAATTGGAAAGTAAGATAATTTCCATCAATTGGTGAATGGCTGAATGAGTTGTGGTAGATGAATGTAATAGAATACTATTGTACCATAAGAAATGATAAGCAAGCAGTTTGCAGAAAAACCTGGACTTAAATAAACTAATGAAAAGTGAAGTGACCAGAACCAGAAGAACATTGTACACAATAACAGCAACATATGATGATCACCTATGAATAACTTAGTTCTTCTCAGCAATGCAATTATCCAAGAGAATTCCCAAGAACTCATGATAGAAAAAGCTATCCACATCCAAAGAAAGAACTCATGGAGTCTGAATAAGATTAAAGCATACAATTTTCACTTTCTCTATTTTTTTCATGATTTTTTTCTTTTGATCTGTTTCTTCTTTTATAACATTACTAATATGTAAATGTTTTATATAATTACATGTATGTGTATGTATGTATATATTGTATATGTGTATATATAATCTTTATTAAAATTCTTACCATGTTAGGAAGGGGGAAAAGAGAGGGAGGGAGATAATTTGTAAGTCAGGTTTTTCTTCTAAGTTAATGTTTTAAATTGTTTCTACATGTAATTGGAAAAAAGACTATTTAAAAAAGAATAAAAAGAGAAGGTTTTAAAAAGTATCTGTTATGAACCCAGTAATAAACTGTATATCTATTATCTAAGGATTAACCTGATTAACAAGTTGGTTTTCAAAGGTTTGACTACCAACTTTATTCCATTACAGAAATTGCCAATTCAATTCTCTTTCACAAACAAACAAAAAAAAATGAGGAGAGGTTTCAGTGTCTAGCCAGGTGTACTGATACCCTCCCAAGAGCCATTACCATCTGACTTGCTACCATGCCCTCCAAACCTCCAGATACTGAACTCTGACTTGTTGGTATATCTAAGAATCCTTCAGCCCTGTGGCTACTACTTTAGAAACACAGAGCCTTTCCATCTGCCTTGAATTGGAGCTCTCTGATATGTGTTATCTCTCCCATGTAGAATATGGATTCATCAAAATACAGTATATAAAATATAGTAGCTAAGAACTGGAAGGATGTTCATCAGATGGGAAATACATAAACAAATGCCAGTATATTAATTTAATGTTTATTAACAAGGATTATGATGAATATAGAGAAATGGGAAAAAAAAGTTTCATGAATTCATACAAAATGTCCAGGACAACAATAGGCACAATGACTACAGCTATGTAAATAGAAAGAACAACCAGAAGACAATCAAAAGTGAAAGCTGTGAAATTTAAAAGAACTGGCATGGCCCTAAAGAAGAGATATGAAAAGTCAACTCCCTATACTTCCTTGCAGAGATGAAATGGTCCATGTGAAGGAAACATTGTATAGTTTTCCGGGAATCTAATATGTTGATCAGTTTTGCTAACTGAATTTTTCTTCCTCGTATTCCTTTTTAAAAATATAACATTCTTTACTATATGGGAGAGTTCTCAAGAAAGAGAAAAAGATATCAAGGGAAAACAAAAGTATTAGTAGTTAATTCTAGCCATTGAAGTTCAGGAAGTCACTCTGTAAGACTAGAGATTTGTGATTTACAATCAATGGAGGGATTATCCACAGTGACAACATTATAAGACCATAGCATTAGAACCAGAAGAAACATTAGCAGTCACTCTTGCAACACTGTATTTTATAGAAAACTAAGGTTCAGAGAAGTACATGACTTGTCTAAGATCACGCAGAAGTCACAAATTCATATTCTTTCAATATTCATTCATTTAACAAACATTTATTAATATTTACAGAGCACTATGCTAGACACTAGGGCAGTGAGGTGGTGTAGTACATAGAGTGCTGGGCCTGAAATCAGGAAAACTGATATTCCAGAGTTTAAATGTGACCTCAAATACTTACTAGCTGTGTGAACCTGGGAAAGTCACTTAACCCTGTTTGCCTCAGTTTCTGCATCTGGAAAATGAATCGGAAAAAGAAATGGTGAGTCATTCCAATATTTTTGCCAATAAATTCCCAAATGGGGCCACTTGACTAAAAGGCAACAACAAAAATTCTAGGCACTGGAGAAGATACAAAGCTTAGACAAAGCAGAAAGTTTGCTCTTATGAAGCTTTTAGACTAGGAGATGTAGTAGATAGAACAATGAGTCTAGAGTCAAAAAGACTTGAATTCAACTCTCAGACACTTACTAGCTGTATGACCCTAGCCCAATCACTCAAGTCACTGTTTGCCTCAGTTTCCTCAACTGTAAAATGGAAATAATAATACTACCTACCTCCCAAGATTATTCCAGGAATCAAATGAGGTACTGTTTGAAAAGCACTTAGGATAATGCTTGGCACATAATAAATGTTTGTTTCCTTCCTAATAGAAAAAATACTACAATATTCATATATATCATCTCCTTTGCTAGATAATAGGCTTCCTTGGGAGCAGAGACTGGCACTCTCTTAAGTTCTTATTTAATAAACGGTAAGGGATACAGTAGGTGCTCGTGCTCAGAATAAATCTGTTGAATGAATGAACATTCTTCATCACTTGGGCACAAATGGAGACATCTTTTTGAATAAAGGGGTACCTGAAGAAAACTAATGTAGACACAGAAATAGAAAGAATGAGAAATCAGGACAGTCAAAACTTGGAAATGAGGTCAGGAGGAGAATCATGCAAAAAGTCCTGGAGGTCCTTTGCTGAATAAATTGATGACTTTGATATAGGTCTTACTCAATCTTGAGGCAATAAGAGTCTTATATGTAAAGTCTGCATCATCTCCCAAAAGCTTGCCCCTCCAAAATGCTAAATACATGTTCAGATAAAGTTCCTAGATAGTACTTTTTACTTGTCAACTTTTGCTTCATTGATACAGGGAAGGGTTCCATTTTAGGGAGGGGAGAAATATATCAAGAAGTTATTGTAATTTTTTAAAGTACCAATAAATCTTTAAAAAAAAAACCTCTACTCTTTTCCCCCCATTTCATTATTTCTAATTAGGTGCAAATGTCTTTGGATTCAAACATCTATGATTTACCTTTGAGTCTGTCCTCTTACACACACACACACTCACACATACATACAGAGAGAGAGAGAGAGAGAGAGAGAGAGAGAGAGAGAGAGAGAGAGAGAGAGAGAGAGAGAGAGAGAAAGAGATTTTTAAATGGTGGTATATGTTCCTTATTTTCTATCCCACAGGCATTGTATTAATTCAATGATTCATTACTTCTCACTTTGAATACTGAAATCTATTAACTCATTTACCAACTTCTGATCTCTTCCCTCCCTCCAATTCATCCTTTAAAAGGATGTCTTTCTGAATCACTTTTCTGCTCAGGAGCTCCTAGTTTTCCCCATTGCCCCTAAAATAAATGCAAACTCTCTACCTTGGCAAATAAGGCCCCCCATATATTGATTTCAATCTATCTTTATAACCTTATCTTACTATGTTTCAATCAAACTGTTCCCTGATCTTTTCCTGCCCCATGTGAATGAGATCTTTTCTCACCTTTATATATATATATATCAGTAAGCCAATTCTCATCCCTAGAATACAAGCAAGTCTGCCTATTGAAATCCTTTTCTTTGTTCAAGGTCAAGCTCAGTTAATTTCACTTCTTCCATTAAGCATTCCCTCTACCTAATTTCCTTTGTATGTATCATATCCATCCTATTAAATTACAAACACCTTTGAGGTCAACTATCTTCATTTTTGTATTTCTGATACCTAGAATGTAATAGGATTTAGCATGTGTTTTTTGAATTTAATTAGTATTAATTTGCTCCAGATTAGGACTAAATAACAGTTTAATAAATCAACCTCCTATAAGGGAGAATAAATGTAAACACTCTTGAGGGCAGGTACTATCTGACTTGTTGATTTGTATCTCTATATTTAGCATAGTACCTGGTCCAGGAAAAACAACATATGCTCTTTCATTCATTCAAGAATTAAATAACTACTAGAAATAATAGTCCAAATGTTTCACAAGTCATGGTATAATTCACAAAATAATTGATCTCTATGAGTTTCAGATGTCTAGGAAGAGTCTGTAGAGAATCTTGAATTGAGTCCTGAAACTATGGGTAGGATTTAACTAAAGGCAGAGAAGTAAGGGGAAGGCACTCTAACAAGGGAGAATTAGCCCCAAATAAACAAATGTGTTAGGAAAAGAATAAGCAAATAAAGACTAAATGACTGGAAGAGTTTTCACTGAGAAAAGGACCTGCCAGAGAGGAGAGTTGGATAATTCTGGGGAAAGAGTCAGCCCAATATGGCAGAGAAAACACTGGGCTCAAGACATGTCTGGGAAATTTCCTAAATGCATGCTTGTGAACCAATCATACAACTTCTCTGAGGTTCAGTTCCCTCAGTTTTGGCTGAGTTTTTATTCTCCATATCCTCTTGGAAAAAGGCCTCTTTTTCTTCTGTATGTAGTTTATTTTCATATTACACTATAAACTCATAAACCCATGTAGCAGGAAGGGACCTTAGAGAATATCTAGTCTAACCCATTTGCGTTACACATGAGGGTCTCAAAATACCTTTCCAAACCACTTGATTCTTTCTTACAGTTTTCAGAATTAGATGGTGAACAGATCTCATTACATGCTGAGGAAAAGGTTAACAAGCTACGCCATTCCCAAGGAAGGTCCATCTCCTCCTATTTGGGGAGAGATAATTTCTCATCAGGAAAAGGAGAAAAACAACACACCAACACCTCTCCTTCATGGAAGATCACCAAATAATGCTGTCAGCCTCAACTGGAGTGAGATCACTGATGAAGTTCCCCAGAGAGACAGAAGAGAAGCCTGGAGAGCATTTTTTTCTGTGATAGAGCAGGAGAGAACTGGTCATTCCAAATTTTGAAGGGTGATGTCTCAGTTACCCATAGTCTCTGCTTCCAGGGAGTTGCAAGTATGAGGTTTTTACCTTTGACAGGCAATTTGTTCATGCAAGTTCCTGACATCCAGGAAGAAGGGTATAAATTTTTGAGTAGAAAGTGCAGATGTGTACAAATGATCTTTGAGAAAGTATACTACCAGAACTTGAAAATTACTACTACACCTATAACTTCTAAATATAACTGTCAATCAAAAAGTCTGCCTTACCACAATAGAAGGGGGAATGCCGTCCATCCATATGCAAAAAGTTCAGCAAACAGGTAGAGAGAACAGAATGCTTCTGATGACTTGGCAGGAATTTTCTAATTTGCTAGCTGTGGAAATTATATACAATCCTACAGAATGACATAAAACTATTATCTGCCTCTCTTTGACTGATTCCTTATCCATACACTGTGGAATTAACCACTGTGTCCTAATGAATTGTACAGTCAGTCAAGTCAAGTCAACAAGCATTTATTCAAAGCTTATTATGTATTAAGTGTTGAAGAAACAAAGAAAGATAAAAATAGTCCCTGTTCTCAGAGAGCTCACAATGTAATGTGAACAAAATCCTAAAGGGGAACTCTTGCTTCTCTAAACAATAAATTATCCACCAATCATTCAACAAGTGTTTATTATGTACCAAAGCATCATGCTATGTCCAGGAGATTTTAAAAACTCAAAACAACAACAACAATAAAGAAAAAGAGTCCCTCCCATGAAAGAGCTTAGGTAGGTGTTCTAGGAGGTAGGGATGAAGTTCTGGGGCACAGACACAGGGGTAGCTGGTGCAAAAGCACTTTGTGATCATGTGGAACATGGGCTCTATCACAGGATAATGGGGTTCTTTAGAGGGGAAGTAAGTGTAACACTGAGACTTAAAATGAGAGATAGAGTCCAGAGCTTTTCAGTGTGAATGTACCATGTAAGGAATGTGTTTGCACACCTTTTACTAGCTCACTTAAAGAGAAATCTCAAGTTCAGAGCTCATTGAAAAGTGGCCAAAACTGGCTTCTTTTATGTTAACAGAGATGTAAACATCTGTTTAGATGTCTTCTCTGAAGATGTAATAATCATTCCCTAATTTTTTGTGTGTGTTTGAACCAAGATTCTCTTCTGGATTATAATACTTAGTACTTCTATTGGAAGAACTGTGAGATCAAGCAGAAAGGGTCCAATCCCTTCAGTTGACAAATTAGAAAACTGAGGCACAGAGAAGCCATGATTTGCCAAAGGACACCTGGGTATTAAGCAGGAGGTACAGGATTTGAACCCAAGTCTTCTGTGTATCCAGGGCAAATCATTTAATATCACTGAGTCTCAGTCCCTTATCTATTGGTATATTAATAATATAATTGTATTATTTGTAATTTTTATTTTGTAATTGTATTATTTATTTTTCTCATAATAGTATATAATATTTCTTTAATTTAATCATTATGTCACAATAATGTTATTTAGGCTACTTACTTTTTAGGGTTGTTATGAAGAACATAACTGAGAAAGAGGAGTGAGAAATAAAGAAAAAGTAGAGAAACATAAGAGAAAATTGAGGGATGGAGAGAGTAAGAAAGAGAAGACCAAAAAAGAGAGAAAGAAGAGAAAGATATAGTTTTTTTTAAAAAGCCCTAGATTTGATGTCAGAAGATGGACTAAAGTTCTGATTTTACCACTTACCAAACTTTGTACATAACCAAATTGCTTTGCTTCCTTGGACCTCAGTATCCTTTTCTGAAACATGGATACCAACAAGGCTCATACCACTAACCCTAAGAATTGCAGCAAGGGAAAGTACTACTTTGGAAGCTCAAAAGGATTACATCCATGAGAGTTGTTACTATGATTATCGAGCCTGGTTCCTCCTCTGAAAGCTTGTGACCTCCAAAATTGTCTCTCTGTGGGACTGAGAGAACAGACCCCAAAACTGTAAAGAACGATGGTACCCAGCATCAGGCCCCTAGCCTCTGTTTCCTTCTCCCTGCTTAGCCTCTCCATAGTGATGAGGGGGCTGGTTTTTCTGGCAAGGTCTGTGTTTGTGGGACCCTGGGGCAATGAGAGGAGTCACCACCGGGTCTGAATCAAGGGCTCAGTTCCACAGGCCCTCAGTTCTGTCTGGGTCTCCTTCTTTCAGACGTTTTCCCCCGAAAATTTAACCTAAATGTTTCCCTGCTGTAGCTTAACCCCATTACTGCTGCTGCTGCTGACCTCAGTGCCTAATGAGAATAATCGATCCCTGTTCTCTGTATAATATCCCTTTACACATTTCTAGACAGTTCTCATGTATCCTCCCTCAGGCATTCTCCATTCCTAGACAGAACACGCCGTGCTCTCCAAATCTGTCTAGTTTCCCTAAACTCTCTATCTTTGGGTTAGTCTCCTCTGAACTTTGTTTTTTCTTTAAATTTTATTTTAAACCAGAAATACATTTCCCCCCAAATACCAAGAGAACAAGTGGATAACACTGGGGCCTATTAATAAATTAATTTTTAAAATATTCATACAATTTTAGAATGACTATGGGATTCTTTTTTTTAACTTTTTAAACCTCCTTTACTCTGATTCAGACCTCAAAATAACATTTTGAGGTAGGTTGGGTGGGTTTTATTATTCCCTTTTGGCAAATAAGAAAACTGAGGCACAGAGAAATAAATAGACTTGCCTAAAGCCACACAACTAGTTAGTTGTAACAAGCATCTAGGTCTTCTGATTCTCAGCCCCTCAAGTTCTCCCCATCCCACTCAGTGTAGCTGCCTCTTCTCAGGATTAACCCTTGGCTCTAGAGTTACCAAGGGAGCAACTCTTTATCCAAAATCTGGCCTGAAATCCATTAGGAAAAAGGTCTAGGATTAAAACTGGTGGGCAGACTTGTGGTGGGAAAGCCACCCAACGACATAACCAATTACAACAGAAAGATGTAGGGGCAAAGAAATCTCTCATATTTCTGACTGAGCCCTGGGAGCCAGTGCCCTGGAGAGTACTCTTGGGGGATGGAATGCCAGCTGGTTGTGAAATCCCACTTATCCAGAAGATTTCTCCTTCAGGGTACAGAGAATGATCATTATTCTGGTGCAAATCTGCAAAAACCTTGTAAGTCCTAAAGACCTAGCCTGGAGCCACATCACATTTTCTTTCACTCAATAAATATCCACTAAATACTCACTCTAACAATAGCCAATATTCCTAGTCAGCTTTTTAGGGCTTGCAAAGAACCCTACATCCATTTTCTTATATGATTCTTACCACAACCCTGAGAAAAACTTTTTCAAGACTGCCATTTTTTATAACTACCATAGACAATCATTACAAGAATGTTTATGGATGGAAACTCGAAATTACATTAAAATTTTTTTGATTACCATTACATATATGCATGCATGTACACATGTGCATATGTATATGAACTGCTATATTTCTGTTGCAGTGTCAATCAACAGCAGCTTAAAAAACTACTTCTGACAGGTTCCTATAGGCTCTAGCTACACCAGTTTTTCATTCTCACTTAAACTCCAACAACTACTACCAAAGCTCCATTTCTTTAAGGCTAACTCCAATAAAAACTTGGTCATATAGGCAAATTGGAAGGAAAGAGGGGAAAATCATCCAATAATTCTTGCTTTCTTCTGGGTTCATTAGCTTTCCTGAATGAAATCCTATCTGGGGAGTCAAGTAAGAAGCAGACACTTTGTGAAGGTCTTTGTTTCCAACTTTCCTTTTTTTCCAGTTCTCCCTTTTCTCTTTCCCTCTTGTGATGTTGACCTCCCTATCCTATCCCTATAGGAGGGATCCCAGAGAATCTGCTCCCCTCAATCCTTAGGCCCCTTCTTCCCTCACCAACAGTGGTAGCTCAAGTCCTCCTGCAGTTTCCCAACTTCCCTGCTCTCGCTGGAGAAGATAAGGCATGGAGTCATCACCTACAATCTTGGTTACATGGAGAATGACCTAGACCTTATCATATATCTTGCCACTTACCTCCCAGGCACTGGCATCTGACCGAAAATTCATCCTAAGGATATTTGGGTGTAGCCATTTTTTCTAGCAACCCACCTTTGCAACCAACAAACCCATCCATCCTGCAAATGAATCTTTACACATCATTATCTTCCCCATTAGAATGTAAGAACAAGAAACATCTCATTTATTTTTGCATCGTTAGAACTTAGCATTGGGATATAATAACTTAATAAATGCTTTTTTGTTTACTTTTCATTCATTCAATAATAATTACTTGAATTGCTTTGGCCCTCTTTCCCTCACAAAAAATTCCATGTTCATCCTTTCAGATAACCTCGAATTTTCTTGCAATTTTCTGGAGACAAAGGCACTATATCTACTCACCAGAAAAAGAAACTGAGGTCTCCTTCCATAATCACAGAAGCTGGTAGGGCTAGGTCTTAGACAAAAGAGACCAAATATCAAGTTCTATGCAACTGCCCATTCCTCCTTGTAGGCTAGGTAGACTGAATACTCTCCTGGAGATCCACATAAGTGAAGCTTTATCCTCTAAGCTGTTATACAGTTGCTGCTTCTGCATCTACTGAGGGTTAAGTGATTATCATTGCCCCATCTGAACTTCTGTGATGCTGGAAAGCACACCGTGTGTGTGTGTGTGTGTGTGTGTGTGTGTGTGTGTGTGTGTGTGTGTGTGTGTGATTGTAAGTAGCAGATAAACCAGTTGTGAAGCTGGACAGAGTTCCTCCCACCAGTTGGCCCAATGAAAGCCAGATGAGAACATGAGCAATGTGCATTTGACAGATTGAAGTGTCCTTTGTCTCCTTCATAAAAAACTTCCCCTCTACAAAGATAGGGGAAAGAGAGAGAAGAAAATGAGCATTTATTAAGCACTTACTATATACTAGGCACTGTGCTAAATGCTTTACAAATGTTTCATTTGCTCCTTAACCACCCCGGGAGATAGGTGCTACTGTGATCTTTTGTTTTTTATGGTTGAGGAAACTATTCTTTATTGATTGTGAATAAAACTATCAATCCTTCCAGTGAGCTCTTAGCCCAATCTTTCCCTTTTCTTTGAAATAAACAAGAATGGGGTGAGGAAAATAGGTTTACTGGCATATTTGGCAAACAATTGGCTTAATTCGTTTATTAAGAGTACACTATATATCAGGAATTATACCAGGGCGAGGAATATAATTCTTGTCCTCAGGAGAGTGTATTCTATTTGGGGGTTGGGAGGGCCACAGCAAAATATATACAATTTTTTTAAGCAAAACATATAACTAGATTGGAGAAGAAGAAAATGCTCTATTAATCTTTATTTGATTACTGGTTCATTAAAGTCTGTTTATAGTCCAACGATTTCTCCTTTCCCAATATTTTGAAGAGCTCAGTCCTCTTTCTTATTCCTGCCCCGCAAAATGTGAAGTGGAAATTAGCACTTTACATTCCAGCATACTCTTATACAACCTTCTTCACTTTATCTTGGGGACGTAGATAAAAATCCACAAAGATATTGCAACCTCATAGGTGATATAGGGACTCAATCCTATGGGTCCTTGTTAAAAAAAAAGTCAGTCAATTGATATTTATTAAGTATCTCTATGTGCTGGGTACTCCATTAAGTGCTGGGGATGTAAAGAAAGTTGGGGAAGGGAATAGAAAAAAATAGAATAGAAAGTGCTTAAAGCAAAGAGCAAATATTAAAGATGATGATGATGGTGGTGATGATGATGATAATGAGAATGATGCACATTAATATGACTCTTTAAAGTGCTTTACATCCAATATTGGGGCAGCTAGGTCACATAGTCAATAAGACACTGACCTTGGAATCAGGAACACTTGTCTTCCTGATTTCAAGTATGACCTCAGACATTAGCTGTGTGACTAGGTAATTCACTTAATCCTGTTTGTCTCAGTTTCCTCATCTGTAAACTGAGCTGGAAAAGGAAATGTCAAACCACTCCATATCTTTGTCAAAAAAAAAATCCTGAATGAGGTCACAAAAATACTAAAAATAACTCAACAACATTCACATTTGACCCTCAAGACTACCCTACATATAGGTCTCATAGGTATTATTCTCCATTTTATATGAGCCAGAATTACTATCTCCATTTTAGAATGGGAAAAAAAATGAGTCTCAGAGATGTGAAATCATCTAACAGCTAAGTATAGGACAGGATTCAAACCCAGGTCCTTTTCCCTTTAGATTCAGCCCTCTAGCTTCCCTCTACTTGTAAAAGTACTAATACTACTCTCTTGTAGTCTGCATAATAGGAAGATTGAACAAGTAAACTTCTAAGCTCTCTTCCAATGCTAAAATCGTCTATACATAGGTTCATAAACTCAGAGCTGAAATGTCTTATCTATAAAATAGTACAATATTCTCATTTTATAGATTAGGAATTTGAGGCTTAGCAAGTAGCCTTCTCAGGGGTAGCAAGACTGAGTTTCAAAACCAGGTTTTCTAGCTACAGATTTACAATTCTCTCCCCTGAACCACAGGGATTTAAAAATAATTGTTTCATTTTTCAAAATGAATAACCAAGGAAGACTTGAAGTTAAGGGAGACAGACAGGAATAAATTTTCTGGATTTTGCTCCCCCTCTTCAGACAGTCCATATGAAGTGGGGACAAGGAGTTCCAGCTGAGAAAGTTTAGAGAAAGGAGTCTAACTGTAGAAACACCAGCTATCTGGCCTCTGCCTGACACCTGAGAGGCAGAGAAGGTGGCCTCCTTCTTGTCTCTGATTAACATGCTTTGTCCTTCCATTCAGCTCCCCTCTTTTATCTATTCTAATGGATCTACAAACAGTTCCTTTTCCCTCTTCTCCCTTCCCCTACAGACACCCAAGTTTTGCCACCTGTGACTTACAAGGACAAAACGTACACACATGATACCTAGCTCAGTTGGAGAGTGAGATAAGACAGAGGTTTGCCGAAACCAAAGTGGTGTTGTTATTTTTATTTTTTTCTAAAACTTCTCAGTGCATTAGTATTGGGATGGCTGCATCCAATTTAGACTCAGTTTCCATTGCATTTGGGAAATAAATAAGGCCATTTGCCTTTAGGTAAGGAACTGGCAACAGACGGGGTTTACCAGCAATCAGCATGGTCTTTTCCATCCAAATGGACCAGATGTGATGAGGAGTTGTGGTTTGGACAAATATTAGAAATAGCAATCAGTCATGATTAAGACCAGTTAGGTGCTTCAACAGGTAAGGTTTCAATTTAAGGAAGCTTCTTTCGTGGTCTCAGCCAGATGAGCTGTAATTTAGAGGGGAGGTTAGCTTAGAAGTTATTGCTGATTGCATCAGAAAGAATTTTGTCAGGAGCAGCCAGTTGTAGGCAGAACACCCTCTGGGGTCCTGAGAACTTAGAGATCCTTTGCTCATTTGGGACACAATGAATAAAGGGAGCGGGGAGAGGAGTGGAAAGGATTAAGTAAGGCTTGATTTAAGGAAACAATTGTTAATATCTCTAGATCCCCACATAGATCTCTCCCCACAAACATTCATCCTTGGGATACCGGTAATAGTTACTCCTTTGCTCTTGTGCTCATTTTGTTTAAAAAAAAAAAAAAAAAAAAAAAAAAAAAAAAAGGTATGGGTGTGTAAATTAACAACAGCAGGAAGTTTCAGTAATTGCCTCTCCTTCCCAAAGTGATATCCCTGAGTTACATAGCTCTCTGGGAGACAAAGAATCAGGATCGGATATTGGACAACCCAAAAGAAAAATACTAGCAAAGAAGAATCCATAGGCATTCTAGGCATTATCTTTGTATTTGGCTAGCACCTACTCCTGGGTTTTATACATGCTAGACAAATAATGGTTGCTGAATACATGAGCCAGAGAGACATAAAATGAACTCTGTATCTATCTGCATTTATATCATTCACACCAATATCATCTGTATTCATCCTCTAGACCATTGATTCCAAAGTTGTAATTGTAGATACCCTAGATCCCTTTTTACATTTATGAGCAACTTTTTAAGCAAACATCACATATCTTTCTCTGTTCTTTTCTCTCCACTTATACAGCACCATACTAGTGCAAGTCCTCATCACCCCACACTTGGACTATTATAATAGACTTCTGGTTGGTATTCCTGCCTCAAGTGCCTTCCTTACTCCAATTTTTTTCCACTCAGCTGCCAAAATTATTTTCCTAAAGTATAGATCTTTCTCTGTCTCTGTCTTTGTCTCATTCTCTCTGTTCTCTCTCGCTCTTTCGGTTCTGTGTGTTTCTGTGTTTGTCTATCTCTCAGTGAGTGTATATGTATATCTCTGTGTCTCAATGGAGAGAGAGAGAGAGATCTATCTATCTCTGTCTTCTCTCTCTCTTGATCTCTGTCTCTGTTATTGTCTATCTCTCAGTAAGTGTATATGTGTATGTATGTTCATCTCTCTGTCTCTCTTGATGGATAGAGATCTGTCTCTCTCTGTCTCTCTGTCTCTGTCTCTCTCTCTCTCTCTCTCTCTCTCTCTCTCTCTCTCTCTCTCTCTCTCTCTCTCTCACACACACACACACACACACACACACACACACACACACACACACACACTCCCAGGCCCTTTACAACCTAACCCCTCATTGCTTTCTAGTCTCCTCACATCTTACTTGCCTTCATGCACTTTAGCAGCTAGACACCCTGGCCTATTTGTTCCTGAGCCATGACATTGCATCTCATGCTGGGCATTTTCACTGGCTGTTCTCCATGCCTAGAATGTCTTCTCTATTTGCCTCTTTCCTCCTTCCCCTGGCTTCCTTCAAGACTCAGCTCAAACCCCACTTTTTACAGAAGGCCTTTTCTCAGATTTCTTCTCAGTTATTAATGCCTTCCCCTTTCAAATTACCTTCAGCTATTGTGTGTTTATATGTACAAAAATATAAATAGACACATATATGTGTCTGTATTTATATCTTCTAAGTACCTAGTTATTTACATGTTAGAACATATACTTCTTAAAGACTATTAACTATTTTTTTTACTTTCTCTGTATTTCTAGAAATTAGCAAAGTGCCAAGCACAAAGTATGTACTTACTAGATGCTTGTTGCCTATTGAATGACTGATAGAGTATAAGACTCATGATGTAAAGACCTAGATTTATATTTCTCATCTGCCATTTTTAACCTAAGTAACCCTCAGTAAGTCAAATACAAAGGGGTTTCCTCCTTTGTAAATGGAGAGAATACCGCTTACAGTAAATTCCTCAGATGGTCTTTGTAAGAAAATTGTTATATAAGTTATGATTAATTACTAAAGTGTCAACCAATGCCTAACTGGACTGTAACACCAAGACAGAGAATTCAGCATCTCCTAGATCTCTGTTCTTTCCCAGCACTTTTCTAGTGTTCAGGCCACATAGCTGTCTAATCAGTGGCTGGTGAATTGAATCATATAGGTCAGATGTTAAGAACTATGCATGATCTTTTTTTTTCACTTATTACTTTGAGAATTTACCTTCCTGATCTTTAGGACTTTTAATTTCTTTTCTTAAGTGATGTTTTATTCCCTATGTATGTCATTTTCAGAATCAACAATCTGAGTACTAGGCAAGAGATGTCTTCTCCTCCATACCAAAGCCACTGGGTCCCCATCTCCCCCCTCTCAGTTCATTCAGTGTGAATGGCAGATTCCTCTGTCAGTGTCGGGTTTCTGATCACCATAGAAACAAACTAGGAGGCAGTTTCATTAATCATTTAGAGCACTAGAAGTCTAGGTCAGTCTGATTGCAGCATATAGAGTATCATCCCCAGCCACATGGGACTCAGTCGATTTGAATTAAAAAAGATTAAGCTGCCCCTATGCCGCCCAGCCCATCAGTTTAACTTCTCATGTAACAGTGGTCTCTGGAGCCATATGGATTAGTGACTGAAGCTATGCATTTATTTTTCAAGATTCGGTGAAACATTAGATGAGTGCAGGTGTCTGAGGGGAAAAGAGGACAGAGATCACATATAGTTTTTTTTTTAACTTGTTGCTGTTCTTTTGAAACTGGAAACAATAACTCAGTTTTATTTCTCCAGTGACAGTTACCACTCTTGCTCACCATGAAATGGTACATTTGTTACCCAAGGTTTATGGTTCACGACAAAATGGGCTGAAGGGACTGGGGCAGTCAGGGGCTTAGTGCCCGTCCGACCCCCAAGTTGGACAGGGGGTAGGGGGAATTGATGGGAAAATTGACATTGTTTCCCTTTGCTCTAGAGTGGTAAGAAATGCATCAAATAAATATTGATGACATTTTGGTTTTACTTGAACCAAGATTTATAGGCTCCAGGAAATTGACTTAGAGGCAGCTACAAATCAATGTGACTCCCAAAGAGATGTAGAGGGATCCCACAAAATGAGCCCCCCTCCAAAGTACCCACCTTATTTATGGGCCTTTCCAGGACTTCAAAGAACTTGAGTAACTTAGACCAGACTGGTTTATTGCTTCATGGAACTAAGATGTTTCAAGGGGAAGACGGAGGTTACAGTATATTAGGAAATCTCTCTTGGGCGGTGGGCAACTTTCCATGCTATATGAACTGTTGATCTAAAGCTTATTACGTTCTGACTTCCTACAGAAGGATTTCTAAATCTTTGCAGTTGGCTGGTTTTATCTCGAGGCCCAGGTGTTAAGCCAAAAGTAGAAGTAACTTTCTATGATCTCTCTTCCTCCTATCATGAAGCAACCAAGGTGGAAAGAGCACAAATAAGTCTTGGACAGTAAGTCTGTGACAGATTTGCAGAGATTTCCATAGCTGCTATTTCCAGGGGTCTACTTCTGTTTTTTACTGAGACAATGACTAGAACTGAGGGACCTATTGGAAATACCAGGAATCAAAGACTAGACTAAATTCTACATTGGGCTGTCTCCAACTTTACTCATGCATTTATTGAATAAGGATTTGCTAAGCACTTAATCAAGCATATGAAGAAGCATCATAGAATAAAATCTCAGCCTAGGGAAGTCTTAGAGGTCATCTAGTTTGACTTGTGCCCATATGAGAATTGTCTCCACAACAGATGTGACAAGAAGATGACTTCTAGAGTAGAAAGCCTATAGTGAGTGTTCCAGGTGAGCTGAAACTCTTAGCCCTCAGATTACAAAAGTGAAGTACTACGCATTGAGCCAATAAGGCTGTTTGCCTTTGTAGTCAGCCAAGATTCTACTCAAAGCCCCTGACTCCAAATCATTTTTTCCATACCACCATATATCTCCTATAAAGCTCCTATGAAAAGATCAAACACCACCCCAAATAGCCTATGTTTATTCTCTTATGAACTAGCCTTCATGCTTAACTATTCATTTACCTCTTCTTTCTGTTCTCTATTTTTCTCCTGAAGCAGTTTAGTGCTGTGACTAGGGTCCAAGATGAGAAATCAAGAGACCTCCCTTCTAGTCTCCCCTCTAAAGTATAGTAGAGTCTAGCTTCTTAAACTATGGGTCACAACCCAATATGGGATCTCATATCTGAATATGGAGGTTGTGAAATTATGATTTATTATCAGTAAATATTTGATTTGTATACCTATTTTACATACTTATATATCTGGGGTGACATAAAAATGTCTCCAGTGAAAAGGAATCATGAGTACAGGTACATTGTCTCTGAAGTCAGAGGTCTTGACTAATGCAAATCCCAATTCTAAATGCCTTTTTATGCTTTCTACTTGTGTAGCCTTGGCCGAGTCACCTATCATTCCCAGGCCTCAGTTTTCTTATCTATGAAAATGAAGAGGCTGGACCAAAGGGCTTCTAAAGTCCCCGAAATTCTCTATGATCTTATGGATTCTGCTATGAATTAGGTGTCTGATATAGATCTGACCATGTCATCACCTTTATTAACAAACCTCAGTAGCTCCATATCACCTACAAGATCAAATATAAGATCCTCTGTTTAGCATTTAAAGTCCTTCATGACCTGCTTCTCCCCAGCTTTCTAGTCTTCTTACACCTGATGTGACCACTACCCTTTTTATAATCTGGGAACACTGACCTTTTCACTGTTCCTTGAATGAAACAATCCATCTCCAGCTTCTTGGAATTCTCATTGGCTGTCCCCTGTGTCTGTCCATCCATTTTCCCATGGAATGTTCTTCCTTTTCATTTCTGACCCCTGAGTTCCATGAATACCTTTAAGTTGCAGCTAAAATTCAGCGCCATCCTCCACAAAAAAAAACAACACCACTTTCCTGATTCCCTTTAATTCTTGTGCCTTCTCCCTGTTAATTATCTCTAATTTATCCTGTTTTATCTTATTTGTACATAGTGATATACATGCTGTCTCTCCTATTAGCCTCCCTTTGAAAGCAGGAACTGTCTTGCTTTTCTTTACATCTCCAGTACTTAGTATAGTGCCTGACACAAAGCAAATGATTAACATTTTTGACAGGTTTCTTTTAGATCTTGGCTATATTTATTTTATTTGTGTAAAATCTTTTAAATTTAATGTAGTCTCAGGCCAATGCCAATAGACTTGTGATGGAGAGAGTCATCTGCATCCAAAGAAAGAGGAGTAAGGGGACTGAATGTGGATAACAAGATGATATTTTCACCTTTATTGTTGTTGTTTGCTTGCTTTTTTTTCTTTCTCATTTTTCCCTTTTGATCTGATTTTTCTCATACAGCATGATAAATGTGTTTAATATATATTGGATTACTTGCTTGTCTAGGGAAGGGAAAAAAATTTGAAACACAAGGTTTTGCAAGGGTGAATGTTGAAAACCATCTTGTTGAAAACTATTTTGAAAAATAAATATATTATTTTAAAAAAAAAACTAAATTGTATATGATTAAAAAATTATCTATTTTATACCTAATACTGCTATCTGTTATTTATTCATAAATGGTTTTCTTGTTCATATGTCTGATAGGTAATATGTATCATGGTCTTAAAAATTTTCTTATAATATTCTCTTTATATCTAGTTCACATATATTTTGACCTTATCTTGGTAAATGGTGTAAGATATTGTTCTTTACCAAATTTCTGACAAGATGGATGTCCCTAGTAGTATTTCATGCTGGAAAGCAACCACAGAAAGCATCTATTCCAACCTTCTCATTTTACAAATGAAGTCTAGAAAGGGAAAGTAACCTACCTGAGAGATTGTATAGGTAAAGGGCAATTGCATAGGTATTTTAGTGTAGTTTAGAGAATAGGCTACTAGACTTTGAGAACTGAAGCCCTACATTTGAGTTCTGCCTCAGACATTACTAGCTATGTAAGCAAATCATATAATATCTCTGATCTTCAATATCTAGATTTATAAAATGGGGACAATATCTCACTTAATTGTATTGAAGGAAAAATAAGAGAAAAATAGGATGTTTTGCAAAACATACAAGTTTAATACAAATGGTGACTATTGTTATTAGTGTAAATTTAGTAGTTTTAGTCATCTTACATTTTTTTTCTAACTGCTTCATCCCTATCTAATTGATTTTCACCTTTTATAAATAATCTATAAACTATTTAGGATAGTGGCCTTGAGTTTGATTCCTGCCAAAATTCTAGAACATATTATTGAAGGAATCCTCGAAAGCAAATAGAAAAGAAAGCAATGATCACAGAGAGCTAATCATGGCCTCATCAAGAACATATCTCATCCTATACTTTAAGGAAATTAAAAACTGACAGAAAACTGGAAGGAAGGAAATCAAAGACATTTAGTGGACAAACTCCAATGTGTATCCCAAAATTCAGTACTTTTTTGCTACCAACTACAGAGAAGTAAAATTAGGTGTCCATTTATTGGGGAATTGCTAATAAACTTCATCATGTGAATGTAATTGATTATTCATGTATGATAAGAAATGAAAAATGTGAAGAATCTACAGAAACTTGGAAATATTTTTATAACTGAAGCTAAGTAAAATAAGCAATACCAAAAGATATATGCAATTACTACAATAATGTCAATGAAAGGAACATTAAAAAGAAACCAAACTTTAAATAGTTATGTAATAAAGTCTTAGTCTTTCAGAGCAAGTAATGACTAAGATCAAGAGGCAGAGGAATATAAGAATAGAGTATAGACTACACTGCTAACCATAGACATTTATTATACCTATTGTTTTGCTTAACTATTTTTCCTTAACACAATTTAGAGGGGCATAAACAAGGGGGAGCGAGTGGCTATATCTAGAAATGATTGCAATAGAATATATTTTAAACATCTTCAATAAAATTTATTTTAAAAATACAATTTAACCTAAACTTAATTTTGTTTTCTTTTTTGGGCAGAGTGACTAAACTAACAGATCAAGAAAACACTAATGACAAGAAGTCTGTGACTTTTTTGTGCATGATATGAACCCCTTTGGCAATTTAGTTGAAGCCTATGTACTCCTGTCTCAAAATAATATGTGTATGTTTTTAATTCATAATTGAATAAAATGCAAAATTTCAATGGGATATTAATAAATATATACCCATTTAAGTTCACATACACCTAGAAATTTATCCAAGCTAAAAACCCTTGCCATACTATGCCTTGATTTTATCATAGTATTTAAAGAAATTTCTTGTGCTATTTTTGTGGAAAAGATGAAAACATTTAGCCTAGATGATAGTACAATTAGGTAGATTTTGAATTAGTAAAAAGACTGGATTCAGAAAATCTGAATCTATGCTATTAAATAGCTTTTTTCTGTGCTATTTAACATTTTTATCAATAACTGGATTAAAGGCATAATTGTCTTGCTTTATTGTCATTTACAGATGACAGTGCTGAGAGGGATAGTTAATTCTCTAGATGACTATTTAACTATCTGGAGATAGTTAAATCTCTAGTCAAGATCCAAAAAGCTATTGATAGCCTAGAATATTGGAAAGAATCAAATAAGATGAAATGTAATACAACTAAATGTAAAGCTGTTGGCTCTGATTAAAAAATCAGCTTCAAAAGTATAAGATGGGGGAGGTATAGTTAAATAGTAGTTTATCTGAACAAAATCTGAGGGTTTAGTGGACTACAAACGCAATGTGGGTCAGCAGAGTGATACAGTAACCAAGAAAGTTAATGTTAACTTTAACTATATTATGAAAAGCATAGCATCTTAGAAGTAAGATGTCATAGGATCATAGATCCAATCTACGGGGTGAGAAATTCTCACCCAATTTCCTTGTTTCATAAATTAGAAAAGTAAGGATCAGGAAGGTTAAAAGACATACTTGTGGGCAAACAGATAATAGGTATTAGAGACAGGATTGCAATCTATTCTTCTGACTCCTGAGCTCTGCTATCTTCTACTCTGGTCAGACTACATATGGAACATTGTATTCAGGTTTGAATACCATGATTTTAGAATGGACATCATCTCTCTTGTAGTGGCTTCGTTTTGTGGAAATGAAGGGTATATCCACCAATTGGGAAATGGCTGAACAAATTGTAGTATGTAATTGCGATGGAATACTATTGTGGGATAAGAAATTACAAGCAAGATGGTTTCAGAAAAACCAGATAAAACCAGGTAAGACTTACATGAACTTATGCAAAGTGAAATAAACAGAATCAGGAGAATATTGTACATGGTAACATCAATATTGTACAATGAGCAACTGAATGAGTTAGCTCTTCTTAGCAGTACAATGATTTAAGACAATTCTGAAGGACCTGATGATGAAAAAGCTTTCTACTTCAAGAGAAAAAAACTGTTGGAGTCTGAATATAGATTGAAGCATACTTCTTTTTAAAACTTTCTTACTATTCTTGGTTTTTTTGGTGTGTGTTTTCTTGTGCAACATGGTCAATCAATATAGAAATGCTTTGCATGACTGCACATGTATAATCTATATCAAATTGCTTGCCTTCTCTACGAGGGAGAAGGGGGGAGAAGGAAGGAGAGAATATGAAATCCTAAATTTTTTAAATGTTAAAAGTTTTTGTTTCCATATAATTGGAAAAAAGTTAAATGAAAGATAAATAAATAAAATGAACAACAATACACTGGAGAGCATGTGGAGGACAACCAGGATAGAGAAGAGCCTTAACTTCATGCCATATAAAAATCCCTTGATGAAACTAGATATGTTTCTCTTATGGAAGAGAATAATGGCAAGGAATGATAACTGTTTTTAAATATTTGAAGGATTGTCACGTGGAAGAAGGATGATTTGGCATGGCCCCAAAGGGAAGAACCAAAAAGTATGGATGGTTGTGAAAAAGTAGCACATCCAACAATGTCATAAGGAAAATTTTCCTAACAATGAGAGCTGTGCAAAAAGTTAATGAGCTGCTTCAAAAGCCAGAAAATCATTTGTTTGGATGCTCCAAACGAGATCAAGGGACCTTGTCTATGTTTCTTTCTAGTTCTTAAATTTGGTGATTCTAACATAGTTTTCTGTTTCTCCTGTGATTCCTAGAAGCAGACTTCAGTCCTGACTGAACATTTCAGATAACTCTTCTCAATTCAGAAACATGGCCAAAAAAAAGTCATGGTCAGAAAGTATGTACAATGGAAGTCTCAAAAAAATCTAGTCAAGTTTCCTTTGATAATATATAGTATTGATCAAGACAAAGAGGGTTTGAATTTAGATATCAGAAAACAAGTAGCAGATTTTTTTTTCCATTCTACAAGTTAGCTTAGTCAAGAAAAATGTTGATTCTATGAAAGGTTCATCTCCTGCCTCCCATATTAAGTTACCCCCCCTGCTTAGGATAGTCTGAGTTTTTCCATCTTCCCAACAATAGTAATGCTTGTTCAACACTTCTGTACTTGTGTACACATTGTTTTCATCCTTAAAATTCCCTACTTGATTCTAAGTACATTCTCAAAGCTCATTTCAAGACTTTTCCTTTGATGAAGTCTCCCCTGACTATTTCAATCTTTCTTTTTTTAACTGCCTATTTTTTTATTATAGCTTTTTATTGACAGAATATATGCATGGGTAGTTTTTCAACATTGTCCCTTGCAATCACTCCTGTTCCAACTTTTCCCTTCCTTCCCTCCACCCCCTCCCCTAGATGGCAGGTAGTCCCATACATGTTAAATATGTTAAAGTATATGTTAAATAAAATATATGTATTAATATTTATACAGTTCTCTTGTTGCACAAGATTTAGAAACGTAAAAATAATCTGTGAAGAAAAACAAAAAATGCAAGCAGTCCACACTCATTTCCTAGTTCAACCTTTCTTAATAACACCAAAGCAATAACTCACAAATCTGTAACTCTTGCAAATTTACAAAGTAGCCCAATGAGTCTTGATCTGATGGTCAGTCAAGAATCATTTATAAATGTGCCAATCACTGAGCTAAGGTCTGAAGAGACAAGGAAAACCAAAAAAAAAAGTTCTTGTCCACAAAAAGTTCACATTCTAACAGAGAAACATGTAAATAAATACATCAAATATTTATACAGAGTACAAGTAAGGTAATCTTTGCCCATATTTTGAACTGTGCCCTTTCCCATTGAGGGTTCATCCTTCAGCCAGTGTTGATTTCCTTCATCATTTTCTCTTTTAGGGGAAATGATTTTGGTACCTAGGGCAAATGACTCTCGAGATGACCAAATTTATTCAAAAATATGGGAGCCCATGGTCCCTGGAGGCCTGATGACAACCTAGACCCAACTTGGTGCTTAGATAGAAAATAGCCTCTCTCCTGAGAATAAAAAGGGTGGAGATTTGGCCTCCCTATCTTGGCTTCCAAGGGAAAATCTTGACAAGTTACTCCTGCTCTTATTAGCACAGTTTTCTCACCAGAACATCTTATTTTATACTCTTGAGAGTTCCTTTGATGGACTATCACAGTTGCAGAGCACATGGAACACATAGAAATGGAAAGAGGAAGAGATGGAAGGGACTACATTTCATGGTATAACATGGGCCAAGGAAGTTCTGTTCTTTCTCATTTCTAAGGAAATGGAGCAGAAAGAGCCTGAGTCATCTAGCAGATAACATCCCCTAAGTCCCATATTATAATTGGCATTATTCACAAAATCTTAGGATCTTAGAATTAGGAAAGGGTCTTAGAGATCATCTGGACCAGCAATCCATCCAATGCAGAAATTATTTCTACATCCTTTCTATCAAATGGTCTTCAGACCGCTAAGTACTTTTAGTGATAAGGCATTTACTATATTGGTCCTAATGCTGCCTTCAAATGGCAGAGAACAAATTCTAGCTCTGCACAATTACCTGTGCCACTTTGGCCAAATCACTTAACATATGTGGGCCTCAGTTTCACCATCTGTAAAATCAGGGGATTTGACTAAATGACTTCTGTGGTCCCTTCCAGTGCTATTCCAATGTCCTATCTTCCAAATATCTGAAGACAGATATATTTTCCACCCCAAAACTTAAGTACTCTCTCCTCCAGACTAAACATTCCCAATTCCTTTATTTAGATCATAGTCATCTCAGAGTTAGAAAGCATATCACAGGTTAGTCCAACCCATATCTAACCAAGAATCCCCTCTTCAACATTGATGAGAAGTGGTCTTTCAGCCTTCATTTGATGACATCAAGCAAAAGGGTACTCGCTATACCCAAAGCTTCCCATTGTATTTTTTGGATAATACTGTTGGGAATTTTTTTTCTTACACAGAATCTAAAACTGATGTTATGCCTTTCAAACCCTTCACCATCTTTGTAGCTCTTTTCTGGATGAGCTCTGGGTATCAGCTCAAATTAAAAAAAAAAAAACAAGCTTTCTTAATATTGTCATAAAATCAGAGCTGGAACATTCTTAAGATGTCAACCTGTCCAGTCTCCTGCCTCCAAGGCAGAGTATCATGAATAATGCCTCAATGTCGTATAGAGGAATATTGAATCCAGACTCCAAGGTTACTACTTTGGAGGAGGGGGGACTAGGAAGAGGGAATCATTTAGTTCTTCTCATCCTTCTTCAGTTATTCATTACCATATCTTCTGGTCCCCTTTATACTCAGCTGGAATTGATTGTTCTCCTTTCCTGCTCTTCCCTCCTGTCAAATAAGATTAATTAACCTCAAGTCTTTTAATGCCTACTATGTGCCCAATCCTATACTAAATATCATTGAACATAAAGAGAAGAGAGTACCCTAAGGACATTACAATCTGACTAAAGACTAAAGGTATAAAGAGGATTAAAAAAACATAGAACAACATGTGATCAGGTCTTAGATTCCAGAATTTCCAGTGACATGTGCTAAAATCTGATAAAGGAGGTCAGAGAAGAAAAAGAAATAGATCTGTATGGGCTGAATGGAGTAGCTAGAAAAGATTTTGGGGAGTAGAGGATGAGACAAGAATTGGACTGTAAAGGCTGCCTAGGACCTGGATAAACTCCTTAGAGAGAGAGGAAGAAGATTCAGGTCAGGACATGGTGTGAATAAGGGTGTGAAAGTGAAATGAGCTTGGTATATATTTGGAGGCACAGCAAGAAAACCAGCCCAAATGGAGCAGGGAATCCATCCTGCCTCCCACTTTGGGAACTACCTCTCTCTACCTCTCCCCAGCCTTAGCAGGACAAGAACAGCTGTGAAGTCTTGTGGGCCACGGAAAGAGCTGGGAGTCCTGCCTTATTAAGAATAGGGTTGGGCTCTGAGCTAAGGCTGCCCTGTCCGCTCCAGGCAGTCATTTGGAAATGGAGGTAATGACCAAATTAGTGGTTATCCATCATATTCAGTTATCTTTCCCTCTGGCTGGGGAATGTAGAAGCCGAATAAACACGTGCTGCTGACTGTAATCTATAAAACTCAACTCCCTCATGATGGAAAATGAGTTCAAGATGTGGGGGACAGAGGGGGAGGGGAAAGGGAAGCCAGCCTCCTGGGTCCAGTAGGTTAATCCCTCCCTGGTGGGGAGTTCCACCAAAGCTCCCTCTTGGCTCACTGGATTTCATTTTTGAAATCTCAATGCTCTTGATGGGACTGATTTGAATTCCCTTGCCCCTCAGTGTGTCAAAAGGGTGGTTGGAGGCTCTTGTCTCCCTTACAGCTTCACTTGCCCAAAGCTGAAAGCACTCTGATCATAGTCACTTTTATTTTTATTCCCATCCTCAACTCTGGGAACATAAATATAAAATTTAATTCCTACCTGACCTTCAAGGCTCCATATTACTCTACCTCCCCATTATGAAACTCTTCCTGACCATTCCACCCTTCAATGATCTGTCTTATGAAGTCCTAGAGTAGTTAGTCTATAGCATGCATTATATACTCTCTTGTACTGTTATTTATTTCAGTGGTTAGAGCAATAGATTGTTTATAGAATTATTGAGCCTTAGTAGCCTTAGAAATCATCTAATTCAATTTTATTAGAACCCGGTTTTGATCTTCCGAAATTCTGTGATCTAAAGATAAATGGAAAATGGGGAAATAAATTATTTGTTCAAGATTACCCTGCAGATCAGTATCATCAGATAGAATCTAAAACTTGTGGATCCATCCTAAACTCAAGTAGTCTTTTCAGTAACCTCGTCTGATGAACTACAAATGTCTCCCCCTACAGTGGGCATAGTAGACCTGCCTAGACTAACAAAACAACCTAGCAAAAGTAGAACCACCAGTGTGGCCTAAAAGAATCAAAAGCAAAGAGTATTAATAACTCAACCAAAAGAGAAGTGAAGAGAACTTGTGTTGTAGCTTATTTGCTTTGGGGAAATAGATGGGTGAGAGTAGTGATGTGAATGGATCTGAGTCTCTCTCTTATATTGGTTGGAAGGCCAGATCCCATTGATGATCAGCAAGGAAGATTTGACCTGTTCCATTTCCAACCTTGATTGGTTCACCCTCCTTAGGCAATCTGGTAATTTCCTAATTCCAGGAACTCTCAATTTTGGTGGCAGACTTAATGTGGATACCTGATCAACATTA
Source organism: Sminthopsis crassicaudata (assembly GCF_048593235.1). Classification (NCBI taxonomy): domain Eukaryota; kingdom Metazoa; phylum Chordata; class Mammalia; order Dasyuromorphia; family Dasyuridae; genus Sminthopsis; species Sminthopsis crassicaudata. The sequence continues at coordinate 87,317,855 of NC_133618.1, read as the reverse complement.
GTCCTACTGCAACTCAGAATTCCCAAGTTGAAGTGATTCATCTACTTCCCCAGTAGCCAGGACTGTAAGTATATGCCCCCATACCTGTTTTTGTTTTTGATAGGGTTGGAGGTGGGAATTGTTGTTGTTGTTATTGTTATTTACTTACATACTTTCCAATGATTGATTCAAAAGGAAAATGGACTAATAAAAATAACAACTAGTAAGAATCATTAATCTGTTCATCTCTAGAGAACACTGGATTTATAGAGAATATGCTTTCGAATCTTGTTTTCTTAACTGTAGTTTCTCCATCCGTAAAATGATGAGATTGAATTAGATGATCTCCAAAGCCTTTTACAAGTCTAAATTCTATGATATTTATGCCCAAATGATTTTCAGTCACTTATTCTAAACTTATTGTTCAGGTTGTTACCATGAATCTATCTTATTTAAGTCTAATCTAAGTTTTTCCTTCTCAGAATAAAAGAATTGGCCTGAGAGCTCTAAGGCAGAAGGAAGGAAGGAAGGAAGGAAGGAAGGAAGGAAGGAAGGAAGGAAGGAAGGAAGGAAGGAAGGAAGGAAGGAAGGAAGGAAGGAAGGAAGGAAGGAAGGAAGGAAGGAAGGAAGGAAGGAAGGAAGGAGGGAAGGAGGAAGGAGAGAGAGAGAGAGAGAGAGAGAGAGAGAGAGAGAGAGAGAGAGAGAGAGAGAGCCCCCCTTTTGCTGTGCTTCATAATACCAATTAACCAGTTAATATTTCCTCAATATCAAACTGTTGGTATCAGTTACTGAGAAGGCATAGTAAGGAAAGAACTACCAAAAACATCTCCCCCAAAGTGAGATCGTACTCTCCCCTATGCATATACATGGTCTTTAAGGAGACTGGGCTTAAACTTAAAGTGCTGTGTACAATGCACACCCCCTTCCTTTAAATATAAGGCATACTCTCCCACACACAAAGGAACTGAGAAGATTAGGTTCAAACTTGAAAGAAACTAAAACAAACATTTTGGGAGTGTATATGACTCAAGGTTATTTCCTGAACCTGCAAGTCCTTTTTCCCTTTACGGAGTTCTTCCTAAGTTCACTTCTGGGTGTCTAATAGCTATGGAGAAGTCAATCTCTTGTTTGTTGGATACTATCTTACTGCTAGGTCAATTCCCTATAAGCTGGACCAAGCAGGTTGCTCCTTACAGCTGGCTTCTCACCAAGCCCAATATGTGCAGCTACCATTGTGTTACCATTTCAAGTGAGGGAACCTCTGATGGCTCTTTTGAAGGGTATGAGGTTGTAATCTGTTCTGTGCTATCTCTGAAAACTCCTTCATCCTAAGATTATAAAAGAAAAAGCATGAGACAAAAGAAACAGAAATGCTAGGCTTCGGTGAATACATGGCAGCTGAATGGAAGATAAATCCACTGTCCCTTCCTCATCCAGGCATCTAGAGTAATTGAGCTTTCCTCATTCAAAAACCTCCAATAAAGAAAGTATTAAATTCTCCATTCAAACTTTTCCCATGCACTCACTTTTGATACAGCAGATAATTAAAAGACTTTTTTTTTATCACATTATATTCCAATAGGAAACAGAGGTTACTGAAGCCTGCTCTGAAGTGGAAGAAGGGATGCCTCTATTACACATATCCAGAAGCATGTTCACCAATGTTCTATGTGGAGTATTGCCTACAACCAAAAAAAAAAAAAAAAAAAAAAAAAAAAAAAAACTTGCACATGCTTTGTAAAACCCACAAGGAAGCAAAAATGCACAACTGCTCAACTGGGTCTTTATTGGCCAGTCCTCCACATTCATGTGGTATTTCAGGAAAACAAGCCACTTTATATATTATTTCATAGCTATAAACTTGACATTTATCCCATAACATCAGCTACTTACATGGACTAACAAAATCTTGGTGACATTTTCAATTCAATTCAACAAACATTAATTAAACATCTTTTACATGTAAGACATTGGACTACTCCAGAGAATAAAGAAACAAACAAAACTTTGTGCCCCCAGGAACTCCCATTCTATACTGGAGGGTTGAGGAAGGGCTTTGGGTAGGAGGCACTAAGTTATGCCTTGAAGGAAGAAAAGAAAGAGTGGATGATTTTCAGACATGAGAGATGGCTTATAGGACAGTTTATATGGAATGGAGTAAGCATGAAAAAGAAGAATCTGAAAAAGACAGGAAATGTATTTACATGTATCAGCCATATTATATAGGGCTTTACATTCCAGATTAATGATTTTATATTTTGTAATAGAGGCATCAGGGAGCCATGGAAAATGTTTTGATTGGGTGGAGTATTCATGACAGAGTCAGTTCTTTGTTCTAATAGTATCAATTTAGCAGTTACTTGAAGGATGGCTTAGACAGAAGGAAGAAACTGGAGGCAGAAAGATTAATTACAACCTCATAACAATAGTCCAAGTGAGAGGTGATGAAGATCCAGACTAAGAGAGAGACTATTTGGATGGAGAAAAAAGAAGCAAGAAAAATCATGGAGGTAGAATCCAAAAATATTGTATTAATTGGATATGAGTCAAAGCAGAGGAAAGAGCAAAGATGACTCCAAAGTTGTGAAGATGGATGCATGGAAGGTTGATGGTACCATTAACAAAAATGAGAACACTAGGATAACAGATGTAGGAGATAGGGGTAAATGTATAATGAATTTCATTTTTGATACATGTTGCCCCAGATAGAATTTAAGCTCCTGGGGGGCAGCTACTATTTAATTTATGTCTTTGTATCCTCTATGCTTGGTCCAGGACCTGACTCAAGCAGACCATTAATAAATATTGATTAATTGGTTGTGATTTACAGAATAAAAAATGTGTTGGGATTGAGATCACCTCCTAATTTTTATCCTCGTTTGGGAGTCTTATTCCCTAAATCCTCTCATCTTAAATTCTAGAATCTGGGCATTTTTGCTGATTGTCTACCATGCCTAGCATGTCACTCTTCTCATCTCCCCTCCTACCTTCCTTGTCTTCCTTCAAGTCTCAGTTATAGTCTGTTTCTGCAATAGATCTTTCCCTGTGTTGATTGATTAGAAGGGATAGGAAGCCTGTTCTTCTTGTCATCCTGATTTTATCATTCTTCCATTGGTTCCAATACCACCTGGGCCATAACCTTTATAAAGGGACCTATATACATAATTCCTACTTTACCCTAGTCCATGGGAAGTGAATGCCATCTTTGTGAGGGAAATAGCCCCATAAAAGGGAAAACATAACTCTGTCTCATAAACACAGATCCTTGATTTTATTTGATCGAAGGCCAAATGAGATATGTGAAATCAATTTACAAACAGTCAATTGCTACACAAAGAGAAAGTATTATTATTGGTATTGTTGTTATGACTATCTAACATGCCTTCCATGTTGTTTGGGTTCTCCCCCTTCACCACTGCATTCCACAGAAGCCTCCAGTCATTCTGCTTTCACTTGTTGGGTTTCTGTCGGTATGCATCCCTCAGTGGGATCCAACCATATTAAATTGCTTCAAGCAGTCTATAAAATAAAGACAATTTCAATGCCATAAGGAACAGCATATCCCCAACCATAAATAAATTAGGCTTCTAATTCCATCAAGGCATTTGAGTGATATCACACACTATGAGAATAGAGCTGGGAAGAATTGTTCACAACACCACAAATCAGAGATGGAGTTACCATCTGAATTTATTTACTCTTTCTGGTGACTGGGTTAGAGTGACAGATTGTTTCTAAGAAGGCTATTCCCTTCAGATTATGATTTCATCTTCTAGCCCCTAACCCACATCTTTTTTTCCTTTCTCTCCTCTATACTCTCCAGGACCATTTCTTTCCTCAAAGGAAAAAAAGATATATAAGTCAGCCGTGGAGAAGAAGTGGCATTTTGAGAAACTAGGATAAGAATTCAAAGAAATCAGGGGAAAGTTTCAGTAAGAATATAACTGGCTTAGGAAATGGTAATTTCCATAAATATTGCTAACCTTTCTTTTGTTTATATATTTAACTGATAGTATTCAATAAGTATCTTTAAATGCCTACTCTGTGCTTCTTTTATACTAGGCATTATCCAGGATATAAGAACTAGAGAATTTTAGAGCTGGAAAAAACTATTGAATGCTGATTGTGATCATATATTGAGCACTTTGCCCATTTTAAAGTGTTATAAAAATTATCTAGTTCAAATCTTTATTTTATAGATAAGGAAACAAATAAAATAAATGTTCCATCTTGCCCAAGGTCTCACTGATATTTAGTGGTAAAATTGGTGCTAGGAAATAGAGGAGAAAAAAGACCCAGTCTTTGCCTTCCACAGATGTTTGGTCTAGTTGGAAAGACAGAGGATATGCACATGTGAAATAATAAAGTAGCAATGTAAGGCAATATGTGATTAAGTAACATCATGAGTGATGCAGACAAAAGATATCAACTGTTTTTAAATGGATTAAGTGCATACAAGGGATCATAGGAGGGACAGAGGTTTAAAAGCGAAGGTATCAGTCTCCTCCTGCTTGAGGAATAAAAGAAGACTTCATAGAAGTGTTAGCACCTGAGCTAAACACTGAAAGAGATGAAAGAGAAAAGGATGGGAGAGAAAGGGAGCCCATTGCAAATATGGGGGATTACATAAACACATGGAAGAAAGATATAACAAGATAAAATCAAGGATTAGTTCAGACAATAGAGTACAAGAAGAGAAATAGTATGAAATGGGGCTAGAATGGAACATATGGCAAATGACAGAAATCATTAAAAGCTAGGGTAAGTAGTTTGTGCTTTATTCAGTATAGAAACAGGAAGTAATTAAAGATAAAGAAAAAAGGGGTAAGGTGGTCACTCTTGAGCATTATTTGAGCATGTATTATAAATAGGAGAAAATTGAAGGAGAGAGTGAAAGACCATCCTGGTAATGCAGTGAAACAGTGCTGACTTGAAGGAGTAGTTGGGTGAGTGAACAGAGGGGTCACATGCAAGAGATATGATAATAACATCAAGAGGACTTGACCATTGATTTAGATATAGGGAATGAGATTAATGTTCTTGGTCATAGGATCATAAACTTTGGGGCTGGAAGAGACTTTAACAGATCATCTAACTCAATCTCCTCATTTTAGAAATCAGGAAATTGAGGCACAGAGAAGTTAAGTGACATGACATGAGTCACTAGAACATAAGTGTCTGAGTGAAAGTATTTGAACCCAGGTCTTTTAGATTCTGAGTCTAGTGCCTTCTTCACCATACTCTCAAGGGAACATGTTAAAGATAGCCCTTTAATAAGGTTTTTGAGCATAGCAGATTGGGTGAATGATGGTACCATTGACAAAAATAATGAAGTCATGTGTGGAGCAGATTTGGGAGAAAAGATAATAATTTCAGTTTTTGAAATGTTGAGTTGAACTGCTGTTGAGTTTGAACTTCCGATGGGATATAGAGGTCAGGGGATTATTAACTTTTTAAATTTTTTTTATCACAAATTCCTTTTGACAGTTTGCAGAAGGCTATGGTTCCCTTCTAATAAAAAAAATTTAAATAATTGAAGGAAATGATAAATTTCATTTAGAGGCTAGTAAAAAGAAAGGGATAATTTTCCCCATCCAATTTCATGAGCCCCCTGAAATCTATTCATGAACCCCCAAGGGTCAAAGAATGGTAAGAACCCTAGTTAAGAAGCCCAGATTTAGGTAAGAAGATGCTAGAGTTCACCAAAGATGTAGGTCAGCCTGGAACTGAGAGAAGGGTCAAATCTAGAGACAGAGTTTAAATTCAACAAGGAGTGTATCAAGTGTTTAGGGAAGATCAGTACCTCTGTTGTGAGGGCTTGTTGATTGTTGAGCCCTCTTTAGAGCTGCTCATCAACCTTTGATGTCCACTTTGATACAACTCTTACCCATGGTTCCAAGAAGTTTGTAGTATGTGCAGTAGCTACATCTGAATAAAACCATCTTGGCAAACTAGCAAAACCAGGTTGTGAGTAACCACACGCCTCAAACTAATAAGTGACTTAAGGGAATGCCTACCTTCCCTAGAGGAAGGAGCATAATGAGATGAGAATAATTTGTTCTAATAACCATGAAGACAGATGAAGCAGATGCTGTGGAGTGTTTAAACTCAATTAGACGTCAAAGATTCCAGGGTCATCTACTCCATCCCAGGTTGTAGTCAGTTGTCCTGACTTTTTAAAAGCCACTGGTCTTCAATGACTCTGAAAGAGAAAGTGAAGCTGAAAAGTTTTTACAACTCTGCCTCACTTAAATCAAATTCATGTGCAAGTCAAGACATCACTCCATGAGGTCATTTGTCCTCTTCAAAAAGGACAAACAACAAATTCAACAAACATTAATTAAGCACATACTATGTGCAGAATGCTGTTCCAGGTGCTAGAAAAGCTACAAAGATGAATGACATAATCATACTTTCCCTCATGGATATGATACATACACTACTAACTATAGTACAAAAGAGAATACAGTAAATTGAGGGGAATGGAGATGTAAATAAAATGGTATTCTGACACTCTGGGAGGAGAAATAATTGTGACCAGTTGAAGGGTGAAAGATAAATCAGGAAAAACTTTGTAGAGGAAATATTATGTTAGCTAGGAAAGATGGGAGGGATTTCAAAATATAGGTATGGAATAGAGTTGGTGGTGGAGAAAAATAATCATTTCTCTCTTATATTAATAACTAATTATTCAATCAGAATCAAGGTTTTCCTGATTTTCTACTTCTCATCCAAAAATTAACTAGTGTGGGAAATCTTTCTCAAGGATTTACCCATGCCAAGATCTAATCAGACCGTAAAACAAATTCTAAGTTTTAGCTAACAGATGCATCCCTACTCATTATGTTTACTCAGACAAGTCTGGGAAAATGTTGATTCTCCCTTTTGTCAAATAGGTGATATGGAAATTGATGTCTGTTCGGCCAAGATTTGGGTGATCCAAGTCACATACCACAAGACCCTCATTGGAATATAGCCTAGCCTCTCATTGTAATATTCATTTTCTCACTCATTGTTAACCAATCAGAGTTGGTTGCTATCCTCAAGAATACCCACTCTTCCAGGAACATATAAACTGTGAGCCCATTACCATGCAGAGTCTTTGGTCTAAGAGAGAAGCCAAATATTCATCCTTTTATTAATAAATATGATAGTATTGTTAATAAAAATAATTAGATCACCTAGAAATTATGTATCTCAAACTTTTTTAATGCCACAGAGTTGGGGGAGGAGAATATTGTTTGTCAGCACAAGCCAAGCTTTGGAAATCATATGCAAAAAGTCTGAGAAGCAGAAAAGTGTGGAAAAAAACTTCCTACCTCAAGAGTTACCAGAGCCCTGGGTTTCCTCCCTCCTTTTCTCTTTTAAGCTCTTCAAACCTGATCTGGGACAGCTATGAGCTGACAGGGACCAGTTCTCAGGTCCTGTCCTTCCTTCCTTCAATATAACAATCTACTGAGCTTTTTACCTTGGACATCTTACAACAAAGGCCTGGAGGAGCTTGATTTATAATAGTTAAATAATTTGTTAGTTAACAAGCATTTATATGGAGTTTGCAACATACATAGAGCTTTGTATTAATCTCTGCTGCTGTCTTGGTCAATCTTCTGTAAATGGAAAGGTGCAGGTAGCAAAGTTGGTCTCATTCCCACTCCAACCCAAGTATTCCCTTTCTCTTTGAGGGCCGATGCCCTGGGCTCTACTGGCCTAAATCCAACCCATTCCCATAAACTTGCTCTTTCACATTTTATCTATTTTAAAATAGAAAGCCTTTCACATTTATCTGTTTTAAGCCTAATCTCTGGTTGTCAAAGTAAAAGTTTTGACTTAACTAGAAAATTTTCAGGTGCCAAGAGAGGGAGTTGTAGGGGTAATCTAAAAGAGAAAATACCTTTCTTATGCTCCTAAAACTTTACTCAGTTGGCATCCATCTATTTTGCCCATGTGTAACATCCTCTGCATTAACCAACACTACATAGCACTTAAAGTATCAGTATTGAACAACTGTTTTAAATTCACTCTCATGGCTAAGATTGCTCTTTCACTTGATAGAAATATCAATAGCCTCATAAACAGCTGCTTTGGTGGACTCCAATTTCAGTATTCTGAGAGCCTGGTTCATTTCATCATCAACTTTGGCTGGATTTCAAAGCTCACACCATTTTGATTTTTTTCTTTTGTATCTACTTTCCTATTTCAGTTAGATGTGCTTTTACTTATTAAAATCCTCAGTATTTCCTTCTGCTTAGTATTAGGATAGCTTTGGACAATTGCCCCAGAATGAAATACTTCCTTCCAACATGCCTTAGCAGTTTGTCCCACCTCATCACCTTTAATATGTGGAGCCCAGGATGTGAACCCAAGAAAGAAATGACTCTTCTCCTGTTCCTTATATGAAGACTGATAGATTAAATCAGTTATATTTAAAATGCTTCAAAAACTGTTAGTCATAAAATCTTAGAAACTCTCTAGTCCATTTAACACATGCAGAAACTGAGGCTCAGAGAGATTTTAGTAGCCAGTTCAAAGTCACGCAGCTTACAAATGAAAGAGGGGAAAATTCCAATCCTGGCTCTTTGACTCCAAATTCAGCCTTCTTTCATTCAGTCCTCTTTCCACTAGAAATTATCTCCTGTTAATCCTGTATATGCAGAGTCAATAAACCTTATTTTGAAAATATGAATCTATCCCAATTCAATTGATATATAGGAAACAATTTGAGCATAACACAAATTTTGTGTATGCTCATGTGCTACTTTGTCATCAAGAAACAGCAGGAAAGAATTAAACTGTATCCAATTAAACCAAACCACAAAAGAATATAGTAAATGTTCATGCGCACACACTAGGCCTGTTATCCTATAATGCTGTACTTTGCTATTCTTACAAATTTGTGAAGTTTTCTATATTAAAAAAAACCACTCATTCATCATCTCAAACATTTCTATGTACCACATTCACTGCATATTCTCTGTGAAGGAGGAGCTTTGAGAGAAGGCTGATCTCACTCTACCTCTTTCTACCATGGGCTCAAACTTCAATCACTCAAGGCTTTTCACCATTGACTATGTCAGCCCACCCCATTGGGACCAAGTAGCTGCTCGAGACACTACTCTTTACTACTATTTATTGTATTTATGTATTTCTTAATTACCTGGTGTGTATAAAACTATGATACTATTTTAATAGGTTCCTCTCTTTTACTAACATGTCATTATCAAAGTATGTATCTAACCTCATTTTTCCCTTAAGTCTTGGGGTTTTATTGCATAATTTTGTATAGGGTGATGATTTTTATGAATTTTATATATATATATATATATATATATATATATATATATTCATATATATATATATATTCATATATATACATATATACATATACATATATGTATATATATATATATCATTGATAACAGAACTGACTGTACATTTTATATATATACACATATATATGTGTATGTGTGTGTGTATATATATAAACACTAGATATTGGGGCAGCTGGCCCTGAAGTCAAGACGACCTAAGTTCAAATCTAGTCTCAGACACTTAGCACTTCCTAACTGTGTGATACAATGTCACTAGGGGGAAAAAAAGTATTAGATGTCATAATCAATGGAGTCAGGAAAATCCAATTTTAAATCCTACTCTCAGATACTCATTATAAATTTCTTAATCTTTTATCCTCAGTTTCCTCATCTGTAAAATGGAAGTGATGATAGTATCTACCTCATAAGATCATTGTAAGGTTCAACTGAGATGAGTCATGTAAAGTACTCTGTAAATCTTACAATGTTACTTAAAAAGTAGCTACTTTCATTAGCTATTAATCTATCCTCTCTTTAATTTGGACTTTATTTATCTTTCAGGTAATTGCGGGGGCTGATTTAGTTCCATTCAGTTCAATTCAATTGGCCTTTATCCCTGAAACCTAGAAATCTAGTTTTCAAAATAAACTAGCTATTTCAGTTTTGTTTTCCATTCCAATCCATTGTTTCTTTCCGGGGGATTTTTTTTCTTCTATCCACTTTCAATTCCTCCATCCCACTCAATGGCCCCAAGGCACATATCCCTCCCTCCATCCCTCCCTATGGGATCAAAGTTAATTCCCCACTCCCTACCTTTCAATATTGCTGTGGCTAATTGTTCAGCTTTTCTGAAATGCCAGCTGGTTAGGCAATCTGTCTCTGGCAACTGATTAGGCCCTGAGTACTACCACTGGTCCTCTTCTCTTCTCCAATGCAAATAATTGGAAGGGGGGGAAGAAGCTTTCTCGCCAAGGGAAAATGTTAGATTTAGTCCCCAAGTTATGTTTCATGTTTACAACGGTCCTCTCATCATAGTTAGTTGGATTAAATTTAGTGATTACAAAGATTTTTTGTTTTTATCAATAATACCCTTGATCTTGAAAAACACGAGCAATTTAAACAGATCCCAGATGCTCTAAACCCCACCACATGTTTGCTGTTGTTTTTTTCCTTTTTCAATCGCATTGTATTTGGGCCTGTCATTTAAATCAATTAAATCTGAACACTCCTTCTATGGCTATTTCTTTTCTCTGCTTCTTATGATGAACTTGTACTGATACTAGAATTCAGACCTTGCTAAGGAACAGGCAGGGTTATGAGCTATTCTGTCATTTCCCATGACTGTGCTCCACAATTAACTCCCTAGGAGTCAAATGTGTGGGATGAAATGAGATTATAGTAAGAATTGCCCTTGGTATTTTCAGTAGTACCATATTCTAAAACACTTCCTATATTTATTTCTCCAAGAGCAACTAAAAGTTCAAGGTGGCTTTCTCTCCTTTTGAAATAGCTCAGTTTCCTTATTATCATTATTAATTATTTTATTGTATTTTCTCTGACTGAACTAATTAACAAAGACCCTTTTTTGAAAAACCCAAATCCTTCCAAATCATGGAACATTACAGCCTCTAAACTAATAACACTGAAGATCACCCAGACAAAAGGCAATAGAGAGACACATAGTAGGTGTTAACAGGCCTCCCTATATTACAAGAAAGGATTCTGCAGGTGATACTGTATAAAGGAGATCATTGAAGACATATGTGACCAGAAAGAAAGATAAGCTAATCACCCTGAAGTGTATAGCCCAATCAATGAATAATAGCTCACTTGCTCCATGGATATTCACATAATGTTATGACTTTTAATCTTTTTTGTTTTGGTTTGGTTTTTTGCTAGGCTATTGAGGTTGGGTGACTTACCTATAGCTAGTAAGTGTCTAAGTCCACATTTGAACTTAGGTCTTCCTGACTCCAGGGCCAATGTTCTATCCACTATGCCATCTAGCTGCTTTTTACCTTTTTGTGCCTTTTGATTGAGTGTAAATTGGATTTAAATGAGGCAGAGTTACTCAAAGTCATTGGTCTTACTCTCTTCCAGAGTCATGGAGACCAGTGGCAGGACAAGAGTTAAGACAACTGGCAGTATCTTTGGATGCACTGGATGACCTTGGCATCTTTGGTATCTGACCAAGCTCTAGCACTTCACACTTCTGCTTCTACAGGTTTCCTGAAACAAAATCTCATCCATCCCAGGGGGAAATCTTCATATGCTTGGGGAAGACACCTGTCTAAATCAGACAGATTTGAGATCATTAGTTACCCTCAATTCACATAATGTAAAGACAATTTTTAAAAACACCCACCCCCAGCTTTTTGGATGAAGCCCCTTTAAGCTAGTGTACAGGAGGACATAGATAAGAGTAAAACAGAAAGGATAAGCATTCATGCATTATTATCTATATCACTAAAGGAAGTACCCACATTATTAAAATTAGGAGAGCCATAAGAAGAATGTGAGAGTAGGTGGGGAGGGGGGATGTTAGTAGTCACCAGAATTTTAAGTAGCTCTCCAAAAACCAACCTAAGTAGTCACATTGAGAGAGGGGGAAGGGAAAGAATGGGAGAGTAAAAAGGTAGACCAGTAAAATAAGAGGTAACAAGGTGTTCTAGAAATACTGCAGTGCTAAAAGTCAGAAGGCCTACAATCTACCTGGGTCCATCATTAATTAGCTGATTGACTATTTGAATAAATCACTTCATCTCCTTCCAGAACCTCATCTTCTTCACTTGCAAAAGAGCATTATCTAATCCCATCTAGATCAGAGACCTTAGCATAGTCATTGCATGATACATAGTAAGTACTTAATTGATACCTATTGACTTGATTTGACTCAAGTAATGCTGTAAGGACCAAATGAGAGAATGTGCTTTGGAAATATTATGTTCACTATGCCCAAAGGGCTACAAAACTGTGTATCCCTTTGACTCAGCAGTACAATTACTGGGTCTGTATCCCAAGGAAATCATAAAGGAGAAAAAAGGACCCACATATGCAAAAATGTTTTCAGCAGCTCTTTTTGTGGTAGCAAAGAATTGGAAAATGAATAGATACGCATCAATTGGGGAATGGATGAACAAGTTGTAGTATACAGGTAACGGAATATTATTGTTTTATAAAAAATGATGAACAGCTGATTTTAGGAATGCCTAGAGAAATTTACATGAACTGATGCTCAATGAAACAAGCAGAGCCAGGAATACATTGTACACAGTAACAATAGAAATGTGCAATGATCAGCTATGAAATATTTGGTTTTTCTTACTGATTCAGTGATCCAAAGTAATCCCAATAGACTTTGGACAGAAAATGTTATCTATGGAGACATAATATAAATCAACACATTCTATGTTCTTTTCTTTTTCTGGGTATTTTTTTATCTCTCCATGTTTTTTCCCTTTTTTTCTCTGATTTTTATCTCCCAATATGATTCATAAAGCAATTTGTATGAAAAATAAATAAATTTTTAAAAAATAATATTTTATGTATTATTACCAGAATACTGTTTGTGTGTGTGTGTGTGTGTGTGTGTGTGTGTGTGTGTGTGTGTGTGTATTTTCTTTAGCCCCTACCCCCTTTAGAGAACTTATCTGAGAACCCTTACATGGAAGAGACCTACAAAAGAAGTATTTTTGTTTGTCATGGAATTGTGCCCAATTCCCTATATTTTGCTACTATCCCCTTTTGCCAGTTAGAACCCCACCATTCTCCTTGATTTTTAGAGAAATAAGTAAATAGAAATCCCCGTTGAAGCCTGCCACTTTTGACCTTACAACTCTTCCCAGGATGGTGGACTTAACTTCAGATCACTGAAAACATTTGCCACCTTAGGTACCAGAATTGCCTTAAAATCAAGCAGAAAAGAAATCTTTTCAAATCTCCTCTGAGACATATTACTTGTTTCCTCATTCATAAAATGAGGAAGCCAGTTTACATGGCCTTAGAGTTCCTTTTCACCTCTAAATCAGGGATCCCTCTTGGAGCAAGAATATCAACAAGCTAATCCTTGAGGTTTGCCCAACAGCCTTGCGTCCAATCCTGATATTAAATAGGACTATGACAGATTTATTGAATTTTCTTTATTTCCACCATCTTCTTCTACTAAAACTATTACTACTGATTCACTCTCAAGTATTCTTGGCTGTGTTTCTGATATTGGGGATGTACTTTATTGAATGATTCACATTCTCTTCCTTAGCTGTTCCTACAACCAATGGCACACATCTTGTAGAGCAGATGGTCAAGTTAAGGATTCAGGCTGTAGACTGATAATGGTCTTTTTCTGATCTTTTCCATCCCTTCTACAGGGATAGGAGAGTATCACAAAACCTGAAAGACTTTTTCCCTGAACACATACAGTGACTGGCCCTTTAATAGGATAGATAAATGGTCATGACCTATTCTGGTAGTTAATTTGCTAGTAGGGGTCAAGTTCATTAAATTATTCTACTGAATTTCTTAAGACCACTTCAAAGACAGTTATATAGCTGAACTGTTTTACTAAAGCATTTAATGAGCATCTCTCTGCAGGCTCTATGCCCAGCAAATAAATTGAGGGAGCTAAAACTGTCCTGCTCCTAACCTTTCTTAAATTCAGACCTATAATTAGGTGACAGATTAGAAAGACAAAAGAGATTATGGAATCAGGGATGTAACAATCAAGGCCCTCTACAGTCTGTCTCCTCTCTGTGTAGACAGCCTTACCTTTCATGATTTCCCAATGAGTATATACCCTCTGCTCTGGCCATTCAGGTCTCACTGCTATCTCCCAAATATATTTCATGTTCTTGTATCCATGCCTTCACTCATATTGCTTCCCCTGGCTTCCCTTCTCCTTCTGCCTACCTGATCCCTCTTCCATCCTTGAAATTCAGTGCAAATCCCACCTTCTCTATGAAGCTTTCTCTGACTACTCTAGCCTTCCCTGAATTCCAATAATTAAGTCCAAACCACTCAGATTTTCACTTCATTTCAGACATATTCCAAGTTACTGTTCAAGATATGCTTGTGTTATTGCTCCAACTAGATTTGCAAACTCCTTCAAGTCAAGTCCATATCTTGTACTTCTTTTCTTGTAACCTACAAAGAGCCTAGATATTGCAAATATGCAATAAATCCCAGAGACCCTCTGGAGTGGTAGGAAAAACACAGGACTTTTAGCAAGAAAATTTAAATTCAAATATAGTTCTGTTACCATTTGTATGGAATCGGGCAAATAAGTCTTCTAGACCTCATTTTTTTCACTTGTAAAATTAGTGTTCAGCTTGATAATCTCTAACTTTCCCTTCCATTTTAAAATTAATTGCTTATCTGTTAAATTCAAGTCACAGACTTTAACTTAAATAAAGAAACTAAAACTAGGAGGGTTAGATAAATGAATGTACTGAGTGTCTGAATTAGGATTTAAATTTGGGTCTACCTGTCTCCAAGACCAGTATTCTATCCACTTCGCCTGCCTTTGGTAGGCCAAGATATAAATAAAATAAGCACATTGATGCCATATGTGTGCCTTTTGTATTAATCCAAGCACACTGAGTAGATTTGTATGTAGCTTGTTATATGGGGACTGCTAAAGAGAAGGTAAAGGATGGAAGTGGGGAAAAGGAAGGGGTGATATGGAGGCAGAAAAGCAAGGGCTGTGTTCTCCCCATTTTCAACCTGATCTGTAGCTAAGCTTCACTGCCCAGTCTCCAATTCACACATCTGTTCAACACTTGCCTGCAATCACTTAGCTTTTATTATTGAGCTTGTCACCATATTAATGTAGCTGTACATTTAAATTGATTGTAATTGTAAATTTCCTGGAAAAAAAAAACCTGATTTTTGCAAGTACTGAATTAAGCTTGTGTGCTTAAATTAAAAACAATTATGTAACTATATTCCAATATAATAACCTGGGTCGTTCTCCCTTACTCTCCACCAAAAATGAATATTTCGATTAATGCAAACAATATGTGGATTAATATTTCACAATTAAAGTCAATTTCCCATTTCAAAAGGAAGGATAATTAACTAACTCTAACATGTAATCTCCTGATATTTCAATTAAATATGAAATTCCTTATCAACTTCATGACCTGGACTATCAGAAAACAAGTTAATGAGGCTTTTAATAAATAGAAATCATTTAAAAAATAAATTGGGGTCCCCAATTGAATAGCAAAAATTATGTCTGTTTTCCTATTAAACCAACAAGTCTGACATTTTTGGAGGGTTCACATGTAGGGCATAGATGGTAAAATTCAGTAGTTCTTTTAGAATGACCACAAAGCCACCCAGAGGGATATGAGAGTAATCCAAGACAAAAGATAGGGAAATGAAGTCTACAGGCTATTCGACAATTAAGATTCCATGATTGTCTGTCTATGTCTTCCTTGGCATGCCAAAGTGAGACATAGTTTCAAATTTAAAATACACAGTAGGATCATCTCTGATCAGTGAGTACTGTCCAGGATGTTGCAGTATGACATAGTGACACTATCAGTGGTTTGGAGAGAATCTTGATTTGAATTCTGATACTGTCACTTCCTGTTTGAGGTGAGACAAACCTTCCCTAGTCTTCTAGTTCCATCTTTGTAGAAGATGATGTCCCAGAACCTAAGACAAAGCTTCTTAAACCGTGGATAGCAACTTCATATGGGGCTAAGTAACTGAATATGGAGTCGTGAAATTATGATTTATTATCAGTTTGATTTATATACCTATTTTATATACCTATATACCCAGGGTTGCATAAATATTTCTCATGTGAAAAGGAGTAGGGAATAGAAAAAGTTTTAGAAGCCCTGCGCCAAGAGTTACTTTCAACTAGATCTGGTGACTAGCTCAGCAAGGACAAAAAAGGCTCTTAGATTTCAATGTTCTTCTATGCTTTCTGGTCTCCATGTTGAAGAAAACAGACAAAATGAGAATGGAATATGTAGCAAGTACACTTTTGACTCCCTGTCCCAATGTCAGATTGCTATGTATCTCCATCAGAGTTCCAAGGGTACTTTCTGAGGGGTAGAGGTATCTCTAATGCCACTGGCTCAAGTCCCAATTCTGGATGCATTTACCACCCCCATCATTAATCTTTAGTGACTAGTGCCCTAGTTGCATTGGTTTTCAAAAGGGGATATCTCCAACCTATCTCCCACATAGCTGCCACATTAATATTCCTAAAGCTCAAGTCCTACCATATCCCTCCCATTTGCAATAAACTCTTATGATCCCCTATTGACTCTAGGATCAAATGTTACTTTACATTTATCACATCCAATTTATTTGTTTTACAATGTACATCATTATTTTTTATAAATAAATGAATATGCATATAAAACAAGGACCTAGCCAAGGAAAGCTTAGCCCTGGGAACACGTGAATATTTTCAGGCATATAAAATGTAGGACAGTGCTCTACATGTGTAGGTATATAATATTACTGTTTCTAGTCTGCTCACCACATGGTTTTTGATTGGCAGATGAGCCAAAACTGAACATACATACAACAGATTCCCACAGGGGTAATCTCTCTCTCTCTCTCTCTCTCTCTCTCTCTCTCTCTCTCTCTCTCTCTCTCTCTCTCTCTCTCTCTCTCTCTCTCTCTCTCTCTCTCTCTCCTCTCCTTCCTTCCCTCTTTCCCTCCCTCCCCTCCTCCCCATCAACTTAGACTAGTAAGATTTTACCAATGAGCAACCTACTTGAAAAGTGAATTCCCAGAGATCCATGCCAGATTTTGCCAGCAGTCAAGCCAGGTGACCTGCTTGACCCAACGAAGCATTGGGTCATAACCAAAACAGAGCAATTGATCCATTGGCTGTGCTGAATTCAGAAGTAAATTTGGTGGTATAAGTGCTTCATAGTAAGCACTTTGAAGTTGAACTTACAAAACTGAAGGACTATGGTGATATAAAGAAGAGTGTACCCTTCTGGTTTTGGAGAGAAATTCCCTATAATTTCTGTTCTTGTCATACATTTTGAGTAAATTTTCTTTTGTAAAAGTTGATGGACATTGATTGGTTAAATGATATTAGATCTTATCACTAATCGTTGTGTCAATAAATTATATAAGATAAATACCAACTTTAACTAGTGATTGATATTGGAAAAAACACACACAAAAATAGGGGCTCAAACTGATAATATTAGGATACCAGTGCCCTCAGCAGGAGTCTTGGAACCCCAAAAGGACGATGTAGACAGTAAGCCATACTGAATTTGACAACCCAAATTCAGTGCCATTGAGAATTGGAAGCACAACCAAATCTAATATGGTCTCACATACATTGGAGGTACATGCTCAATTTTTTTTTCTGATAGAATACATATACAGTTTTAAAAGTTTGGAAACTAGTTTTCTGGAGAACAATGACATGAGTCTAGTCTTATTTATTTCCAACAAAGAAACCACTTGGTGCCTTTCTGCTGAAAGAGGTGCAGAATGAAACTTAGTTGTGTGTATATGTGTGTGTGTGTGTATGTGTGTGTATGTGTGTGTATGTAAGAGTCATCACTTTTCAACACTTCTTCCCTCTTCAGCAACACCCCCCACTGGGAGTGGGGAATCTGCTTACATTTTCCAACACACAGGATTTAATGAATAACAAAAGCATGTTCTTCCAATGAAATAATTATAACCATATTCGTCCAAAGTAAATAACATAGTCTTAAAAAAAAAAAAAACCTAGAACTGGCTTCCAGGTTTTCCTTTTGGGATCAGGTGTAGAACTTATGTGATCTCACATAACTCATGGGAGATGAGCACAGCAACAATCACAGGTCCCAGATTTCTAAAGAAGTCTTTTCCTTTCTTCACCTGGGTAGAAATAACTCAGTCAGGATAGCATGATGATTCAATAACAATGAATGCTGTTGTTTATCTCTCATTTTCAAAGAGCAACAATGACATCATAGAGTGATGCCTTGTCTCTCTAGTGAATTTAATTGAATTGAGACAGAGTTTGAAAAAGAAAGAAGGAAAGAGGGAAGGAGGAAGGAAAGGAAGGAAGGAAGGAAGGGAAGGGGGAAGGGAGAGAGGGAAGAAATAAAGAAAGGAGGGAGGGAGAAAGGAAGAGAAGGAGGAAAGGGAGGAAAGAAGAAGGGAGGAAGAGAAGAAGGGAGGAAGAGACAGAGGGAGGGCTGAAGGGAAGGAGAGAGGGAAAGAAAGAGATAGGGAGGGAAAAAGAGAAGGAAGAAGGGAAGGAAGGAGAGAGAGAAGAAGGGAGACAGAGAGGGAGGGAGGGAAGAAGGGAAGGAGAAAGGGAAAGAGGGGAAAGGAGGAAGGGAGAGAGAACAAAAGGCATGGAGGGAAGAAAGCAGGAAGGAAGGGAGGGAGGTAGGAAGGGAAGAAGGGAGGTCCACAGTCCCTATCCTCAGAGATTTTATATTCTAAAGGGAAAACAACATTAAAAAAACCTTATGCATAAGGTATATGTGTATATAAAAGAAAGAGAAAGAAGATAGATTATGCATACAGAGAGAGAGAGAGAGAGAGAGAGAGAGAGAGAGAGAGAGAGAGAGAGAGAGAGAGAGAAAGAAACAAAAACAGAGACAGAGACAGAAAGACACCAAGAGACACAGAGATAGTGAGAAAGGTAGATACAGAGACAGACAGAAGGACAGAGACAGAAAGAATTTCAGAGTGAAGGCCCAGAATGGAGGAAGACTGGAAAAGACCACCTCTAGGGAGTAGCTTTTAGCTGAGTCTTAAACCAAGGAAGCTGGAAGCAGAGATGAAGAGTTTCCAGACATGAGAGGCAGACAGGGAAAATGCATAAAGTTGGGTGCTGAAGGATTATATGTGAGGAACAACAAAGAGGCCAGCAAAACGGGGTTGTGGTGTTTGTGAAAATGAGTAAAGTATAAAAAGATTGAAAAGTTAGGAAGGAGTCAAATTGTAAAGGTTTCATTTTAAATGCCAAACAGAGGGTTTGATATTTGATCCTGGAGGTAATAGGGAGTCACTGGAATCTTGAATAGGGATGAAATGGTGAAGAAAACTGAAGAAAACTCTTGGGGAGCTACTTGGAAAATTAAATGGAGTGAGTTAAGTTAGTAGCCTAGTTAAAAGACTGCAGCAATAGTCTAAAAGATAAAAGATGGAGTTCATACTAGAGTCATGGGGGTGGGCCTATGGAAAAGCATGCAGAGAGAAGAGATGCTTTCTTCTCAATGGCAATCACACCAATTTGGTTGAAATGCAACATATATAATGGGGCATAATGTTAAACAAGTCTGGAACCATATGCTAGACCCTGAGTACAAAAAACTACATTTCAAGCTGAGAAATTTAAAAATCATTCTAAAAGTAAGCATACAGTGAAAATTCTTGATCAGAGAAAGAATATAACCCGCTTTAGATTTTGGGAAAACTGTTTAAGAAATAATTCATTTGGATCCCTTCTTTATTCCAAACAATATTAATCAATTTGATAGAATCATATCAAAGTTCTATATATAATTCACCAGAACTGTGAGCTGCAGATTCTAAGTTCACTTGTTTAATCATAATAAATTAATTAAAGCCCTTCCACCCTCCTTGTCATGGTGACCAAGCCCAGCATGGTGGGAGGTGACAACTACATGAAAAGTCCCCCAAAATATTTTTGTATTTCTGCAACAATCCCTTGTTCAGTAAGAGCAGGTGACCATCTTATGACTGATTAGGTCACTGACTGATAGATTGGACCATTTCCTCCTGTTCAACCTAAAGAGAAGTCTGCCCATCTTGTGTGGAGAAATTTCTTTCTCCACCACCTTGTGACACTGATGATGTTATTTTACTAATTTAGCTTATGCATCATATGTCAAGTAATTATTCTGTATTTGGTATAGCTGTCCAAAGTAAACATAAAAATAGGTCCCTGGAAGGCAGAGATATCTTAGATTGTGAGGAAGATCTGAGAACCACTTCATTGGAGGGAACCATGGACACTTTAATAAAATGCTATTGACTCAGAGCTCTGACTCAGTCTCTTTTATTGAGGGTAGGATAATTTTAATCTATACAACTGTATTGGCAGCTCCAGAGAACTTTTTTTTCCTTAGTGAAGTACCCTCTCCCGAAGTTGTCATATTCATTATCCCAATTAACTGAACAATAAATAGAAATTATTACTCCCAACTTTTGGAAAAGGAAACTAGAATTCTGAAGAGTTATATGGCTTACCAAAATCATACAGTAAATAAATAGCAGTGGTCACATAAGAACCACATTATTAAACAGGTATTTTATTTTATTAAAATTACTGTAAGAATCCATAAAATTTTATAAATCAACTTTATATAAATATAGTCTTGCTAAAGTAAAACAATTAGCAAAATCATGTACATGCAATATTGACAAATTTGGTACTTTAAAAAAAATCAATTTAGGAAATGCCTCTGCTTAAACAAATTCAAAATTATAAAAATTCACAGCATTATAATCATGCACTTTGCAAATACTTCACAAACACCCAAGACATAGCTAGTGGAGAACTCTAGGCTCTTTCTCACCAAATTCCTTCTAACAAGTTTAGGTAATCTTTAATACATTTCCATATTTCTGATCATTGACAAGAATAAATTTTATATTTAAAAAAATTAACTTTCCTCATTGAGGTTTCTTTCTTCTACTGCATGGTAGATAAGTCCTCCTACTGCACCTTTACTCACATCCTTCTCCTTATCTGGAATGCCATCCCCCTCTTCTGGGCTTATGTGGACCTATAATGTCCAACTTTCAAAAGTTCATTTCACAGATCATTTTCTCTGTGATGCCTTCCCTGGACACTCTAGTATACAGTGATGTTTCCCTCATTGACTACAGTGCCTCACCATGTTCATCGCATAGTAGACATTTTATAAGTCTTTATGGAGTGGATGGATGGATCTAATGGAATGAACTCTATCATCCTTTGTACTATTCAGCTGATATGTCACGTCCCCATATTTTCCCTAGTTGTCAGTTTTTTATGCTAAGTGCTATTTCCCTAACTAGGTTCTAAATTCATACATGGATCTTACATGTCTTTCCATCTACCCCTTCTCCCTCTCAGAAGCTGGTCCACTGTTGGTACATAGGAAGTACTCAGTTAACATCTGGCAATAAGTGCATGGCTCCCTAGATCTCCAACAATGATCATGTCCCATTGGTGAAACAATGTTTCAAGCATCTCTTTCCTATCTCTCACACTTACCCTACCATAAATACTCAACCAAAGCAATTATTATATTAGGAATTTGCTTTTTTGTTTTTGGGAAAAATAAGAAGATAAAATTGACAATCAGAGAGAAGCAACACTAGTAGGAGTAGGAGGGGTAGCAGTTGTAGCAGTAGTTATGGTGGTCAGCAGTAGCAGCAGCAGTAGCTGTACTTCTGCACCAATCCCTTGTTCAATAAAAGCAGGTGACCATCTTATGACTGATTAGGTCACTGACTGATAGATTGGACCATTTCCTCCTGTTCAACCTAAAGAGAAGTCTGTAGTAATAAAAGTAGTAATAACAGCAGCAGTAGTAATATAATAGCAATAGCAATAGTAGCAGCAATACCAAAAGGAGCAATAGTAGCAGCGGCATTAGGAGCAACACTAATAGCAGTAATAGTAGGAGCAGTGGGTATTAGCAGGAGCAACAGCAGCAGAGTAGTAATAGTGATAGCAATAGTAATAGCAGTAGCAATAGCAACAGCAGTAATAGGAATAGTGGTAGTATTAGCAAAAGCAGGAGGATGAAGAGTAGAAAGGAAGAGGAAGATAAGAAATAGGAGGAGGAGGAGGAGGAGAAGGTGGTGGTGATAGTAGTAGTAGTAGTAATAGTAATAGCAGAAGCAGAAGCAGAAGCAGCAGCAGAAGCAGCAGCAGAAGAAGCAGAAGCAGCAGCAGCAGAAGCAGCAGCAGAAGAAGCAGAAGCAGCAGCAGCAGAAGCAGCAGCAGCAGCAGCAGCAGAAGAAGAAGAAGAAGAAGAAGAAGAAGAAGAAGAAGAAGAAGAAGAAGAAGAAGAAGAAGAAGAAGAAGAAGAAGAAGAAGAAGAAGAAGAAGAAGTACAGCAGTGGTAGTGATAGCTAGCATTTATATAGAGCTTAAATTTATAAATGTTTACAAATATCTCATTTGATCATTTTAACAACTCTTAGAGGTAGATGCTATCATTATCACAATTTTACAAATGAAAAAACTAAAAACAGAAAGCTTAAGAGACTTGCCCAGAGTTACATAACTAATAAGTCTCAGTATCAGAATTCAAACTCAGCATTCTAATGTTCTGTGCCACCTACTTGCCTTAGTTGCAGTGGAAAGGACATTGGATTGGGAGCCATGAGATTTTTAGTCCCAAATCTATCCATTACTACTTTGGGACCCACCGTCTGTGAAACAAGTCACTTTGTTTTCTAGGCCTCAGGTTCCTCATTAGAGCAATGATGGGATTGCTCTAAATCTGTTTGTTGTCCCCAAGTCTTTTCAATAATGAAGACGATTATGTGATGTCAGGAAATTCCTTGGATATTAGCTACCCCCCATGAAAATAGTTTTACTATTGGCATCTGATGACTAAAAAAATATAAAATGACAGAAAGTTTTGTATGAGTTCAGTGAGGCTTTAATGCATTTGAATTTTGTTACTAATAATTACTAACACAAAGAATTTTTTTCTTTTTTTAATTGGGAAATGATTTAGAGAGAAGATAATAACCAGGAGAGAGAGAAGAAAAGTAGGAAGGATAGGAAGGAAGGAAGAAAGGAAGGGAAGGAAGGAAGGAAGGAAGGAAGGAAGGAAGGAAGGAAAGGAAGGAAGGAAGGAAGGAAGGAAGGAAGGAAGGAAAGAAAGGGTCATAAATAGCTGGACATACATGATCAATAACAATATAGTACTTTACATTCATCTGCTCATTTGATCCTCATAACATCCTTGTGAGATAAATATTATATATATTATTATTATTATTTTTCAGGTAGAGAAACTGAGGTTGCTAGATGTTAAATGGCATATATAAGATCCCACACACCTAAATGTCTGAAGCAGGATTCAAACTCAAACTTATCTTCCTAATGTTCCTCAATTTTGTGGTTCTTGTTTATTCTACCTCACTTGGCAAACCTCTATGTCTCGTTTGTCTTGGAAAGGATGGTCTCCAGGCTTCTCTATTTAAGAGAAAACAATTGAATTGAAGGATGGTCTTTTTTTCTACCAAAAAATGAAGAGAAACAAAAATATTCAAGGCCATGTAAAAATAGAAATGAGAGCAGCAGAAAATCTGTAATTTCCCTGAAAGGTCTAGAAATCCATCATTCAAGTACTCAGAGTGTTAAGCTTGCCAGCAGGCTCTCCAAAATCTTCAATTTATCTCATACAGTCAGAAACCATATTTCTCCACTACCATAAAGGCCCTGGTGTACTCCCAGTTTTTGACCAGGTAGAAATCAGCTGTTAAAACTCAGTTCTCAAATTATCTAATTTGTATACTATCCACTTTGTGTTTTATGCAAATTAATTATTTCAAAGTACAGGAAGAAGATGGACTAGAGTATCTTTCTTTAAAATTATTTTTCTTATAATAAACTTTAAAATCATCAACAAACATTACATTTCAATATAGAAAAAAGGAATAGAAAAGAGGATTGCATATGAAACTGAATTTACACTATACACAATTTGTCAAGCATTTTAAGGATACATTAATTACAACATTAATTAACAAAACTACCTCTTGACTTCTTAACTTTAGTGGAATAACTTTTCCAGGCCATATAGCACTGATATATCAGATAAAGAATAATAGAAGGACAGAGAAATGAGAAGTCACGATTTTTGTTAATCCCCAGCTGTGTAGATGGAACTGTCATGGAAAGAAAGCCCTCTGTGAGTGGGGTTGCCAACAGAGGCATCCCAGGAGAAGAAATGTCCTTGTCCTTAAGAGAACATTGCCATAATTAGCAATTTTCAATGTCTCCAGCTGACATGAAGAAGAGTAAGCACACAGATTAGGCTGATTCACAACTCATATAGGCTCTATGACTGACTTTCCCAAACTGTTGTTGTTTGTCCTTTGTATTGAAAGAGAACCAATGACATCATGATATTGGGGTCAAGGTATGATGTATTCAACTGTGGCTGATTAGTTCACTCTACAACAGGTTAGAGAGCAAATAGTGCATTTGAACATTTGGGATGGAGATGTATCTAGATTTGCACATCTTGTGTTTCCTTTGTGCCATTGCAATTCTGCTTTGTTCCTAGAGCACAGTAATTTCTTTGATGCAGGATTACTGGGTAGTCCTGTGCTTGTGTCTCCCATGTTTCAGTCAATACTAAAGTCCTTCAGAGAAATTTTCAGAGTATCCTTGTAACACTTCTTCCAATCTTTATATGAATATTTGTCTTGTGTGATTTATTTGTAAAAAGCCTTTTAAGTAAAAATAGGTTTAGTATCCAGACTATGGGATTTCCTCTCCTCACCCCCACCCCCATCAGAGTTGTGCTCTCTGCAGTAGAGTTTAAATGCTTGGCAGTTCAGCTTGAGGAAAGATCTCAATTTTTGTGTCTTATCTTGCCACATAATCTTCCTAAAATAATTCAGATGAAGAGGCTCAATTCCTGGCAGGGCACTGGTAGACTGTCCAGATTTCAGGAGCAATACAATTAACTTACTTTGGCTGTATATCTTCCAGGGATGTCCACATAGATAGGATGACACAAGCATTGCCAGAACTAGTTCAATGTTTAGGAGGTTCTCAAAGAAAGTATGGAAGACAAGAGGTATTAGACTGCATACCAAAGTTGTCTAATGATCCATTATGTTGCCTTCATCATTGTATTTCTAACACTCCTCCACCTAGGATCAGAGAAGAACAAATGCAACAAAGATCTAAGAAAGAAAAGTACCATGTGCCCAAGACTGTATGGTAGCCCAGGTAGAGAGACAAGCAGTAGCAGCTTCTATTATCTTTCTTCCAACCTAGAGAATTATAGAAGTTATTGCCTCATTTTCTCTGGTAAAGTGAAAGAGACTGATTTACCTGTGTAGGCCTTTGGTATGCACACCTGAGTTTGTCTTAGCAGCCAATCTAAAGACTCTTCTTTACCATGAAATAACTGAACTCTCGCCAAATATCTATAAATATGTTGAATTAAAGAAAAGGGACCCCTCTCTTATGCACTTCTGGAATATACTGGCCAGGGCTCCATGTGGAATGCAGTATGCAGATTACACTGCATTTGCAGCAAGACCAAGGAACCCCTTGGTGAGTCCTCCATTAAATTGAATGTATTAAAGCTGAATCCACACAACACATTACTATCTAACTAACCCAGAATCAATTAGTAAAGGTCTACATTAATTATTGTTAGGGAAAAGATTTATGATAGTGATAAATATACATAGTAAAAATGCACATGTTTAGCATATATTGGATTACTTGCTGTCTAGGGGAGGGGGGAAGGGGAAAGGAGGGAGAAGAATTTGGAACACAAGGTTTTGCAAGGATGAATGTTGAAGATTGTTTTTGCATGTATTTTGAAAAATTTTTTTTTAAAAATTGATGTTGGAGTTCTGATTGGATTACTTGACTAGCTTGCTACACAAGATATTTACAATACTAATAAGGCATGATAAAGGAGTGATTTTTACAGCTAAGATATCTATGTAACATCTTCTATTTCAAAGAGCTCTTACTCAATTGCCTAGGATTCTTTCTTCAGCTAATCCTTTATATGAATTTGTTAGAACCTTCAACACAAAGAAGGTTCAAGGAGAATGATGTAATGTGATTGCATTTTTAGGCAATGTGGAGGAAGGGATTTTTGTGTATCTGTAGATGGCAGCAAAAAAAAAAAAAAAAAAAAAGTCAAGGTGGAAACTAGATAAGTGTGAGGATAATGGACATTGCTGAGGATTTGCCTTAGAGAAACTGGTCTCTTTTAGAGGGCGTTGGCTCTGGGACCCCTTTATCTATACTACCAAGGAAGAACACTTGGGAAGGAAAACCCTCTTATATTTATCCCTTACCCTGAGCAAGTTCCCTAGGCAGAACAAAACTTAGAAGGACAGTAACAGCCAATTTGCCCCAAGCACAAACAATACTGTCTTAGTGCTTCTACAATTCCCAAAGTCACTCTCTCAGAGACCCTACTTGAACACAGAAGGAGCAGAAATACCCCTCCTTACCAGGGCTCTCAGTCTTCCCAGTAACTCAAACTTAATTTTGCACCTCTTCCAGAGGCAGAAAACATATCTGTAGGAACGAAGCCCACGAGGACTAAAATTTTACACCAATTTCAAGAAATTGTGTACTTTCCTTACTGACCCTTGTATGTGCACATGTGTGTGTGATCGTGCATGGATACATGTGTGTGCATTTTCGGGAGCTCAAGCAAAAGTCCTTTAGCATTCAGCATTTACTGATCAGGGAATGACTGCCAAATGAATGGTTTATACTGGAAAAGGCCTGGAGTATCTCACTATTTATATAACTATTCAGCAATGTGGCCTTTTAATTTAGTCCTCATTCCAAATGCATGACGCATCCTTTTGACACCCTGAAAGAAATGCTTCTCAGATGGCAAGCAGGGTACAGCAACTCTGCACTGCAAAAGAAAAACATATAACCCTGAAAAATGAAAAGCAATTTAGACCCTCGTAGGAAATGCCTAAGCTTCAGGGGATGATGGTAAGTTTTAGCTACTTCATGTGAGCATTTATGAAGTGTTTTGGTCACTAAAATAACTCATTCTCATGGCATCCAAGTTCACTCTAGGGCAGAAGCAGGTCCTCCAAAAATGCACGAGAAATAGGGTTTGAAGCACAGAAAAATGCTGAAAATAGACATGATCTTGGAGTTGTAGCAGAGTTTTAAGGTCATTACATCTCAGTGAGAAATACACACACATGGTAACATTGTGATGGAACCTGGGAAGTAGCTAGTCCTGGCTTTGCCACTTAACTATCTGTGTGGCTTTGGGAGTCAATTAGCTTTTCTGGGCCTCTTTTTCCTCATCTTTGAAATAAAAAGATAGGAATAGATAAGGTTTTCGGTCCCTTCCAGCTAGAAATCTGTGGTCCTGTATCCCTTGGATCTAATATGTCATCTCCTAATGATACAGTCTCACCCTTTTGGCAGTAAACTCAGACTTTTCTCTGTAACTCAATGCTTCCTTAGACCTTTTCTAATGACTGAAAAAAGTTTCTGGCAACAGAATTCACATAGTTGAATTGTTACATCAGGTTCAAAAAACCATACTCCTTCCTTCTTGGTATGTGTAGGGGGAAGGTGGTATATATGCCTGTTACAACAGATCACCCTACTTTATCCCAGGTGGTCTTAAAATAGAATTGCCAGTTGACTACTATTCGACTAGCATGGTCAATATTTCATCATAAAAGTCAGTTGCTTCTAATTCATGTGGCGTGTTATGACTTTAAAAAAGTATTCTGACCATATTAACCTGAAACCATCCTGTCATGTCAGCGAATTTACCTAAAGGTTTATGAAATTTCTTTCTGGTTCACAGTCTCACCTGTATTTCTGTCTCTACTTCTGTTTCATTCTGCCAAAATTCATTCTTAATCTTCAATATGACCACCACTTAATGCCTTACCTGTTCTCTCACTGCAGCATTCTTACTCTATCCTGACTTTATTCCCATTGAGGTTTTGACCATACAGTTCAACTATAAACCATTCTCTACTATTAAATCCTTGTCTCTTTGTTCTATCAGAAGGCTCATAACTCACCAGTCCCTAACCCTGGATCATCCCCACGGTACAGATTTTCCACTTCTCCTTGCTGAACTATGCTGGAGGGAAATCATACATCCTTACTAAGCTATAACTAGAACCAGAGAACTGGGATTTTGACCTAAGTCACCAAAATTTAGCAGGTACATAATTTTAAAATATTATATAATTTCAAAATTTGTTATATTTTAACAGAATTTTTACTGCTTTAGCAGCATAGAGATCAGAACAAAAAATCAGTTAAACTATAAAGGTAGCTGGTAACTTTCTTTCCTCCCCATATTCACATGCCTGCTTAGGTCTTTCCTAGTTCTTTCTCAACCTGCTCCTCCTTGAGCTGTGAATTCCCTAGAGTGACCTCCAGTGCATTTAGATTTCCCCTATGAGACAATATTTCTGAGTCTCTTCTCCTATGATTAATTTGAGGGAACATTTCTGTCACTTGCCCCAGGCACCAAAATTACTATTTGTGGTTCTGCACATGCTGACTGAGTCTACAACAAACATGTTATCTAATCTCAACTAGGCCATCACTTCTACAAAGCAATGCTTTTATTCTCCTCTGATTGACAGCAGCTGTTCCAAACTTTTGCTTTAAGCCTCCTATATCACCCCCTCTCTGCCTGTCTCTCAGTAGAGTACCTCACTCACTTTATTGAGAAAATCAGAACCATCTGTTTTGTGTTCCTTCTCTCCTTTTCAGAATCTTTATCATCCCCCATTCTTTCCTCTTTTATTTAGTCTCTGACAAAGGGGTGGCCTTTGTCCTTACCCAGACTCACCTTTCTAGTTGATCCCATCCTATACCCTCTAGTTCTTCTCCAAGAGCTTCTCCCACCATTATCTCCCCCTTCTTCAGTTTTACCTGATTCACTGGCTCCTTCGTTAGGGTCGAGTTTCAAAGTCCTACCTTTAAGTCTAACCCCATATACTTACTAACTGTGTGACCCTGGACAAGACACCTGATCTCTCAGGACCTCAGTTTACTCTGCTGTAGAATAAGGATAATAATTGTATTTCCCTCAGGGTTATTGTGAGAATTAAATGAGATATTTATAAAATACTTTGCAAACCTTGAAGCATTATATACATCAGCTATTATTATTCTTGCCTTAAAAAATACCTGAATTTCCACCATCTTGGAATCAGAAAGATCTAAGCTTTCATACTGCTTTAGACTTTACTAGATATGTAGCCCAGGACTGGTAATTTATTCTTTCAGTCTCCGTTCCCTCATCTGTGAAATGGGGAAAATAATGATACCTACTTCATAAAAATAACAGATGTGATAATGATGATGTTGATGATATTGATGATGATGATGATGATTTTAAAAGTTTTTGCCTAACCATTCCAGGCCCTTCTGGCATGAAGAAAGGGTGACCTAGCATTCAGGAGTAAATGCAACTTCTCCCCTTCATGTTTTCATAAGAGAATGACATTTCTTGAGAGAAAGCCAAAAGATGATTTCCATTTGAAGGTTAGATCCCTGATCTCGTTCAAAATTCTACAAAAACCTCTCCTCTGAGATGATGAATGACTATGCATCTTGAAGCCAAACATTTTTAAAGCTTTTCCATGTTACTCAGAAGTTTCACTTTTACTTGTTTTTTTTTTCTTTTTTTCCCCACCTCCTTTTATTTATAATGTACTACATTCCAACCCCAATAGTTAAAATAGGGCTTGGAACATTAAGTTATTCTGTAAATATTAATCCTGCTAGGATGAATACAGAGAGGCTTGGAGAGACTTACATGAACTGATGCTAAGTGAAATGAGCAGAACCAGGATCATTATACACTTCAACAACAATACTATGAGGATGTATGAGTTTATTGAGAAAGGAAATTATATGCTCTTACTTAGGCTTTAGTATGATCAGTTTGTTACAGGCAAGAAATGATAAAGGAAAGTTTGTGATAGTGAAGAAAGAAGAATAATTGAGGGAGATGTTGTGGAGAAAAAAGGATTAAGCAACATTTGGTAACAATATATGAGATGAGAGAAAGTCAGGAACTGAGTATAATAGTGAGTTTGTGAACCCATATTACTTGAAGTATGATGGTATAGCCCCCAAAATGGGAACTTTGCAAAGGAATGGGTTGGAGTAAAAAGTAATATAATGAAATCTGTGGTGCAGATTACCACCCAATCCATGCCTGTTTGTCCAATGCTGGGGGAGATAATTTTATTTGGAAAACTACTGGCATGTGTCCTTGGACACAGATTATAATCACCCTGAAGGACTAATATCCAAAATGAAGATGATGTTGGAAGTTCCAATGTAAGATGAAGCTGAGCAAGAATAATAGATAAAAAGGAAGTTAGGTTAGTTTGAAGAGAGCCACTTGATTGGCTATCACGGGAAGATTGGGCTGCAGCCCAATCTTCTCAGCATCTAGCTGGTTATCCTTGAGGTCTTGTGACAGCTCATTTGGGGTTATACCACCATTCACGAGGGATATAGGACTCCCATTTTGGAGATCACTGAGCTACAGGGATATCATGAGGGCACTGAGTCCATAAGCCAGAGATAAGGGATTCCAAGAGGTTAAAAAAGGGCATAAAAAATGATGAAACTGTGACAAGAATTTACACACTGCATAATTTAGCTGAAACCTAATGTTGTTGACTAGATCACATAAGGAAGGGAAGGGAAGAAGCATTCATTAAGCACATACAACATGCCGGGCACTATGCTAAGTGCTTTACAAATATTGGATGAGTTTCATCTGTGCCATCTGTGAATCAGGTATCAGACTCAATTCAAGTAGGAAAAGTTCCTGATTCCACCCTATAATTTCTAGTCCCTTTAGTCTAAGACTTTGCGTAGGAAAATATTCTTTCTACTTATTCCCCTGCAGTATGTTTCTACTTTTCTTTTATTAAAAACTCAGTTTGAATGATTCCTTTCCTGCACACTCCAATCTACCACAATCTCACAGAATAGTATGACTATGATATCCAATATCATTCTTGCGCTGCTTTCTAATTGCTTTGTCCTTGCAAATACTTTGAAAATAGGAACTATATCTTTGACTTGCTTTATAACATTGTTTGATTCTCCATAGAGTATTGGAAAAAGATGGTTGATGGATGGAGTAAGCTTCATCAGAAAGACCTGAGTTCAAATCCAGTCTCAGCTACTTACTGAGCTGTGTGATTTAGAGCAAGTCATTTAACTTCTACCTCATTTTCCTCATCTGCAAAATGCAAACAAATGCCCCTAGGTTATTGAGATGAGAAAATGAGATATTTGCGAAGTACTTCACAAACATTAAAGTGCTATATAAAGCTTACTGATTATTATTATTAAAGAGCCCTAGACCTGGTTTTAAATCCTGCATCTATTACTGTGCAATCTTGTAGATGGTATTTAGCCTTTCTGGGCAATTTGTGAAATGAGAGTTGAACTAGATGACTTCTAAGGAACCATAAAGGGTTTTTTAAAATTATTTATTTAAAAATTAAGTGTAACTTCAACAACAATACTGTATGAGGATGTATTCTGATGGAAGTGGAAATCTTCAACATAAAAAAGATCCAACTCACTTCCAGTTGATCAATGATGGACAGAAATAACTACACCCAGAGAAGGAACACTGGGAAGTGAATGTAAATTGTTAGCACTACTGTCTATCTACCCAGGTTACTTATACCTTCGGAAGCTAATAATTAATGTGCAACAAGAAAATGGTATTTACACACATATATTATATCTAGGTTATATTGTAACACATGTAGAATGTATGGGATTGCCTGCCATCGGGGGGAGGGAGTGGAGGGAAGGAGGGGATAATTTGGAAAAATGAATAAAAAAAAATTAAGTGTAAAATAAAAATAGTCCAAAAAAAGACAGAAAAAGAAAAAGAAAACATTGTCATGTGCCCAGCAGAAAATCAGGAAGGATTCAAAATATGTAGCAATGAATTTCCATTTCAAGACACCATGTATAATAATAAAAGACTTTATATGACTGTCTATCTTTTCTTTGCTTCCTTGTAGGTTTTCTTCTGTTCTCTGCTGCTCACTTTTTATTTTATTCTTTTTTTCTTCAATCCACAAAGTTCTAAATCTATCAGCCTATTGATGAATTGATGACTAACAGAGGATCATAAAGTGGTCTAGCCTTGGGATGGAGACCTTTCTTTTGGATTTCTCTGAAGAAATCTCACTCCTCTAGAAAGCTTTTGATAGAAGACAGGTTAAAAATAGCCTTTTTTATACTCATTTGACACTTTTTTAAGTACTGGGTGAAATGAGACTTTTATATCTTTTCCTTAAGTAGAAAATTCTGTTCCATTCCAATGAAATAGATACTGCTAATCTATGCTAGCATAGGGAGTTTTAAAAAGTTAAAAAGAAACATAATCATAGTTCTCTAGGAATGGCAAATCCTCTAGAGTCTATGATAAATAGACATTCTCTTCAAAGTTTTCATGTTTTCTCACTCTGCTCTCTATTTATGCATTTTTCCTATAAATTCTCCACAGAGTATCTAACCCATTATTAGAATCAATCAATTCATCAATAAGAATTTAAGTGCTTACTATGTGACAGACATAATGCTAGGTACTGGAGATAAAAAGACAAAAATGAAGCTTTTTCCTGGCACCTTTCCTAACATTCCAAGGGTAAAAGTGCAACTTGGGCTGTTCATCTCTTAGCTCTCATTCTTGATATATGCCTTTTCTGAATACCTATTTTTCTCAGCACATACTTTCTACATGATAGATATTAGACTACTCCTTGCACACAAGATATTTTAGCAATATGTTCCAACTCCTTTATTATTGCTATGAATTGCCTTTTGCGCTATCTACAATTTTGATTCTTTGTAGATCTTGCTACATTACAATTCACAGCTTCCATCACTGAAAAGACATTAATGTAAAAAAAGAATGGGATTTGTGTTAGAAAGCAAATTGAATTCTTAAAAGCCTTGCACAATTTCCCAAATACCATCCACTACACTCTTCCTTTTCTAAACTATTTGAATAGGAGAAACTATTGAATAGGAAGAACTTTGAAGGAAGAACATTTTCTACTTAAAGTGTATGACCGTCTGTGTACTGATGTACTAACTCAATGTAATATACCCACATGTCTTACTCTGAATTATATATATTCTTCATCCATTTTGTTTTTCTCTGGTAGATTACTAGATTGCTATCTTTTGAGGTATCATGGATCTTTTCAATAAGTTCTTATGAGCTTCTGGAGCTTGATGAAATTAGCACAATACCATCTACAACTAATAATGTCTAGAGGATCTCACCAATTCTTTGGAACATCTCTCCTATATAGACTTTATGTAAGGTATCCTCCATGACAGTTACATATACCTTCTGGGAGGCAGCATGACTAAAGACCTGTTCCCTAAATCTGAGAAGTTAGAAATATTCTCAATGCTAAGACATTTTAATTACTAATATCATAAATACTGATAGATATAATCTATATAAAGAAAATCTCTTTGGGGCTCCTCAATTTTTTTAGCATTTATATAGCTTTAATGTTGGTAAATTCCTTTATCAATAATATCTCATTTAATCCTCACCTTAACCATAAGAGGGAGGTATAATTATTCTCCCTATTTTATAAGTGAAGAAAGTGATACTGGTATAGGTTTAAATGATTTGCTTAGAATTTCATAGGAAATAAGTGTCTGAGGCTGAATTTGAATTCATTTCTTCCTAACTCCAACTCCTGGGCTTTGTGACACCATCTGGGTGCCTCAGAGATAAGCTGAAGAACATCCAAAGGAAGGTAATGAGAACTGATTTGAGATCATGCCATTCAGTCATTTTTTAAATCTAGCTTTATTTATTTGTTTGTTTGTTTGTTTTTGTGACAATTAAGTTCTGAACAGTCTCCCTCCCTCCCCATACTAGAAAAAAGCCACCATTGGATAAAAGTACACACACACACACACACACACACACACACACACACACACACACACACACTCCATACTGTGCACACATATTTATAGGTCCTTTCTCTGAAGATAGATAGCATCTTACTTCATAGGTCCTTTGTGGTTCATTTGAGTTTCTATAATACTTTGAATACATTGGCATTTAGTTATTCTTCCAACGATGTTGCTTGCTGTTACTGTATACAACAACGTTCTCTTGATTCTGCTCATTTTATTTTTCATTATTTCATGCAAGTCTTTCCATAATTTTTAAAGACAATTAGTTTTTTATTTCTTATGGCATAGTACTATTCCATTACACCACAACATATTTACCCATTCCCTAATTGATGAGCATCCCCTCAATTTCCAGAATTTTGCCATCACAAAGAGAGCTCCTATAAATATTTAAGAACATATAGGTGTTTTTCTTTCTTCCCTAATCAACTTGGGAAATAGACTGAATTATTATTATTAATTTTTGCGGGCAAAGAATACATGCAATACCATATGCATATGATAACTTCAATAATTAAAAGTGTGGGGGCAGTTAGGTGACATAGTGGTGTAGGAGCACTAGCCCTAAAATCAGAAGGCTCTAACTGTGTGACTCTAGGCAAATCACTTAATCTAGATTGCTTCAAAAACATAAAAATATCCTAAATCAAAAAAGTGTATCCCTTATCTATGTAGTTTCATGGTAATTGATTAGAAATAGCAATAGAGCTCCAGGCAGATTTGTTTATTTTTTCATCTCATTGTGCACCTTGCATTTTCATCTAAAAATGATTTGGAGATTACCAGCCTTTTAGCTATGTCTCAAGCCATCTTTCTACAGATCTTTTGCCCTTAGCCACACTTCATTGTTTTATGAGGGGACATTGCTTATATTTGTTTTCTAAAGCATTTTGCAGTTTTATTCAATCCCAGAATTGCTCTTGGCTGCTGGGTGTGGTAATCCAGTGATTATTAGTTAAGGGAATTTCTGAGTCATTTTGATTTCTTCATTGTGTCCATTATTTTCCATCGGTCAAACTTTTGTAAAAATGGGAATAACCAAAATAAATATCTTTTTTTTTCTTATCCATTTCCTATTTCTCTAAATCAATATCCTGTTCAAATGCATCAAGTTGGAGCTGCTGTAACTTTAACGTACTTCCTTCTTCCCCCTTGTCTTTATCCTTTCTATCATACCTCCTCTTCTGTGTTGATTTTGACCTTTTGCCCTCACAGGTTGGTGGTCTGACGGAACTGAGACAGCTGCTTCAGAAATGGCTAGTCCATCAGTATCCAGTCATTTCCTGTCTCAAAGATATAACCAAGTTTACTTGTGTGTGTGGTATTATTGGGTATTTTCAATGAGTGGTGACTTCTGAAGCACTTCTAGAAGAAAGATTCAGGATATAAAGATGGGAGATGTCTGATTTTTCTACAAATTTCTAGTCTCTTTATTTTATTAAACCAGAATCATATAGTTAAATGTATCTTTTTTTAACTATCCCCTGTCCACCTTTACCTTGGAGAAACCAATGTATATGTTGACTGGGCTTGGAGGATCTTGTCAAGTATAGCAAAAAATTTTTCTGCCTCTTCAATCTTCTACAGATGTTGGCACATAAGCTGCAATTATCTTCGTGGTGGTCTTTTGCTTACGTTCATCATGAGTACTATAAGACAAGATGATCACATGTACCATGAAATGATGTTTTTTGTTGCTTTGTGGAGCACAACGAAACTAGTTCTGCCAATAACTTTATTTTTCTCTCTGAGGTGAACCTGTTAACTATCCTTCCACTTAGCTATAATTTCCTTATGTTTTCTGGTTTGATTTATAATGAAAATGTCAATATTTATATGGTTCAGTTCCTCCAGTAATTTATCAACTCACTGGGGATTGAACAAGAGTCTGACATTTAAAGTAATTAATGTTTACAGATGGCCTGAAAACTGTGTGATTCTAAGTACCCTTTGCCCCTTTCCCACCACTCTGCTACTATCCCTGTAGAAGAAGAGAGATACAGAGAATTTAACTATTTTATATTTTTCTTTGCTTTATTACTCTTCATTATCAAACAAATGCAGTACCACATCATTAACATACTAGGGAAGAGTGTCTCCATATTTTCAGTCTCTTCTTGACATGTCAGGTGCAATCCAAAGCTAAAATTCTATTTGAAACTTTGATAATTTGGTAGAATCTGGTAACATTTGGGGTTCAATTGACTTGGAGAGCCCAGGATTTGTCACAGTGAGGCACTAGAGTCCAGCATATAGTAAGCATTTAATAAATGTTTGTTGACTGCTTGGAGGAGAGATAGGAATGTAGAAGTAGCACCCAGAGTTCTCTCACTTGTGGATCCCAGAAAGTCACTTCGATTACTATGTAGTTTGTGGGTCAGATTCCTATCCAAGACATAAATCACAAGCCCCCACTAATGTTTACTTTTACTAATTGGCAAAATGACACACATTTTTAAAGAAAATACATCTTTTAAAACTAATAGCAGTGATTATCATCATCATTGGACAATAGGATCATAGAATAGAAATGGAATAAAACTGTAACATTTTTTCTCATTTTAAAAATGGGCCAACTGAAGCACAGAAAAGTCAAAATACTTGCCGTTCACACAATAAGATCCTGGGTCAGGTTTTGAATTCAAATCTTTCTGATTCTTAGTCTAACTTCTATCTATTCCACTACTAGTTAACCCTCTGCCCAAACTCAAAATTCAGTGTCTTTCAAATAAACCCTCACTGTAGTGGTAACAATGAGTTTGCATAAGAATCACACATTGGACATACAAATATAAAGAACAAATGCATGGTGTTCTGCATGAGTGCTATAGGGCTGCCAGTGTCTTTTAGCAATATTATCTTACTGCCCTCCAATGAGCCTCTTCTCTGCTGGAAGCTATGTGTTTGTTAGTACTCCTGGGCTTTGTTTTTCTATTTTAGCTTGTCTTCAGCTATTTCCAACACCATCTAATACTTGTAAGCCATTCAAAGAAGACTCTAAGGTTAGTTATTTTTTTGAAGTCTTTCTTATTCTGAAGTTATTTTTCTGAAGTCTTGTTTTTAACACTAGAGTCAGAATAATTGTGGATAGGAATTGTACTTTTTTCTTTTCTTTTTCACAGTGACTTATATGAGGTTGGGAACACTGTAGAGTTTGCTTAAAATAATTTCACAGAATTAGATTCAACCAAATTGCTACAGAGCATGATCTGTGGTAAAGTTTGTAATATTTGACCCTTCAAAAATTTTATCTGAGAAGGTTAGATTGAGAGAAAGCTAGAGATGGTGGCAGATTCAGTGGGGTCATGCCCCAGTCATATTCTACAGTAGCAGCAAAGTTTATAAACTATATACCAAATACATTTTTCCAATTACAAATGCTTGCTCAAAAGGAGAAGAGAACCCAGTATTAGAATTTCTTTAGAGCCTTTCTCCTATACCTAATATCCTATCTCATTCCATGACTCCAGATAATCACTAACATAGCTTCAATTCCAAAGTTTTATGATCATATTCCCATCTGCCGGTGGAACTGATTCATTGTGAAATAATCCAGAATTTCAAGAAAGATCCCAACAGAATTGGTTCTGACCTTTTCATAAGAGCAGAGGGAATCCAAAATCACTGGGGAATGCCTGACATATGTTCATATACATTCGTATATCCAAAATCATTGGGGAATGCCTGACATATGCTCATATACATTCATATATACTCAATGCATTTTTTTAATTATTAAGTGCCTACTATGTGTGTGTGAGACACTATGTTAAGAGTAGAAGCTACAAAGTTGTAAAAATACAATCCTTGAACTATGTCAAAGGGCTATCAAACTGTGCATAACCTTTGGTCCATCAGTCTCTCTACTGACCCTGTATCTCAAAGAGGTCATAAAAAAGGGAAAAGGATCCACATGTACAAAAATGTTTGTGGCAGTCCTTTTCAAACTGGAAACTGAGTGGATGCCCATTTGGGGAATGGCTCAAGGAACTGTTATATGTTTGTGATAGAATATTATTGTTTTATGGGAAATGAGAAATGGGATGGTTTCAGAGGGGAAAAAAACAACAACAACCTGGAAAATCCTCCTTGAACTCAAGCAAAATGAAACATATTGTATAGAGAATAATAGCAATATTCTGGGATGACCAGTAATGTTTTGCTATTCTCAGTAGTACAATCATCCATGACTAATCTGAAGGACTTAAAGATGAAAAACCCTATCCAGAAAAAGAATTCTCTTTCTCTCTGGTACACTCTCTCCGTCTCTCTCTCTCTCTCTCTCTCTCTCTCTCTCTCTCTCTCTCTCTCTCTCTCTCTCTCTCTCTCTCAAACTTAACTTTTCTGGAGGTTTTTATTTCCATTATGGTGCAAGATCTATATTTTCTTTCACAATTTGACTTTTATAAGAATGTTTTGCATAATTTCACAATATGGTTTTCTTAATTGTGAATGGGGATAAGGGAGACAATGTAAAACTCAAAAATTTTAAAAACAAATGTAAAAAAGTTGCTTTGAAAATATCTGGGGGGACATTAAATAAATAAATGAGTGAATGGGTGAGGGTGCGAGTGAGTAAAAAGATGGAGAGAGAGAGAGAGAGAGAGAGAGAGAGAGAGAGAGAGAGAGAGAGAGAGAGAGAGAGAGAGAGAAAGAGAAATATGAATGAATAAATAAATAAATGAGAAAAAAAAAAAGAAAATGTGTCCTTCATGATTTTCCTCCCAGAGCAATTATGAAACATTTTTAACAATCCATCCCTGCCATGATCCCATTTTAAAGATTGGGATAATGATCATTGAATTGACTTTTCCTTGATCACACAATTTAAAAGTATCTAAATTGAGACTATAATCTTGATCTTCAATGCTCAAACCACTATACTTTATATGCATACATAGCTGATGGGGACACAGACACATACCTGTGTTTGAATATGAACACATATGTTTATGTGTGTATCGATGTTCTTTGTATAAATGTATAAATATATGTGTATGTACATGAGATTTACATGTTAATTTTGCTGTGCACTGTTTATATATCTGGGTTTTTGCTTTTGTCTAAAACTCAAAGCCAGAATACTGTCATTGCCATGAGAGATGTCACTCAATAATATAGTAAGCCCAGATATCATCTATGCATCATGAGAAGACCTCATCTTGCAAAATTCCCAGTGTACAGGCCACAAGAGTCTGGATTCATCTGGAGAATTTGCATCTGTTCCTCCCAAAACCCAAGTTTGGACCGGTATAATTCGTGTTGCTGTCCCTCCCCCACTTTTGTATGGTCCATGGTACAATGGACTCATATCCCTCCTGTCACCCAAGTGGTTGGATTTATAATGAAATTTGCTATTTTTAAAAATTCTTTTATTGGCTAAAGTCATATGTTTCTATTTGTGTCTTTTATGAGTAGTAGGGTAGTCAGCCTATTTTAGAGGGAATGAGCTGGCAGGTGGTGCCTTTTATAGAGTTCTAAGAATTCCTACTCAGAGACTAATGGGCTATCAATCAATCAATATTCTTCAGAAGGTCAGAGACTAGAATAAAAACTGAGACTTTCATCAGAGTATTAAATTTCTGATTATCCAGTGAATTTCTATTCTTTCTTCTCACAGACCCAACCAAAGGAAGACTTGAGATCTTGGGCCAAATGGTCTAAAAAGTAGATACAAAAGGACTTAAATAATCCCCTAAGACAAGACATAGAGTTATAAAGATAATTTCCTCGATTCAATGCTAGTTTTGTTCATGCCATGTAAAGTGGCAAATTAGTAGGTCTGCAGATGCATTTCTGACTCTTTGTAGCCCCATTTGGAGTTTTCTTGGCAAAGATACTGGAGTAGTTTGCCATTTCTTTTTCCAGTTCATTCTACAGATGAGAAAATCGAGGCAAATTTGGTTAAATGGTCCAGGATCATATAGATAGTAAATGTCTAAGGTAGAATTTGAACTCGGGTCCTGACTCCAGGTCTGTCATTCTATCCAATCTAGCTGTCCTCAAGGAGAATACAAAAATCTATAAATATGTCTACTATTGGCCTGCTTCTTGTGCCTGAAATACCCATCTTCGTCACTCCTTTGGATTAAGGCATTAAAGGCTTCCCTAAAATAACTTTATAACTTGAAGAGACAATAAGCACACTCATGAAGACCAGTTGGCACATTACTATGCTAAGGGCTATGTGTCTGAGTATTTGTGTATCCATTTGTTTGTTTACAAGAGGGAAAACATGAGAATGAATTGCTTTCATATATAAAAGCAAAAAATTGAGAATTGTAATCATTTGCATGTTTATGATTTATATATAAATGTGAGAATAAACTATTCACAGACATAAATGTAGTTACATGGGTATGAAATTCATGGTCATCACACACACACTCACACACACAGCTGTGTATATGGGATACAAAGCCTTGTGACCCCCTGAGAAAGCTGCTGCTTTCCAGTCCCAGACACAGGGTATTGACTTTGGCAAGATATAGGTGAACTGAGGAGCAAGTAAAGTTTATAGAAACTGACATTGTGAGTCACTTAATAGTAGCTGAAAGGTCTTTAATAGGACACTAATGATGATGACTCTGATTGAGCCTCTTGGACAAACATCCCATCATTTATTTTTCATGGCTACCCTAAGGATTCTACTGCTGGGGCAAGTAAAAGATGGGGCAGCAGGGAAGCAGGAAGTGGTATTTCCCAGTTATGAATTGTCAAAGGGCCATATTTCATAGTTGTGCTATTACAGCTGTTTAATGAAATTTTAAAAGTGAAATAAAAGCCCCAACCAATTCTTATTGTCTTTTAATGAAGAGTCTTGCAGGCTAACACACAACGGGCACTTGGCAAGAATATATCCATTATATCACCCACAGTCCTAAGGAACATTATCTATACCAAGGATCATCATAGGACCTTCAGGAAGACCTTACCTAGGTGACATTTACCCATATGGTGTGGTCATAAGTGAAGGGTACTAATTTTGTCTTTAATAGAATCCAAAAAGGAAAACCACCAGGTGGCGACATAGTGCACCAGGGTACTACACCTGGAGTCAGGAAGGCTCATCTTCCTGAGTTCAAATCTGGCTTCAGATTCTTACTAGCTGTGTCACTTCAGACAAGTCATTTAAACCTGTTTCCCTCAATTTATTTCTGTAAAATTAACTGAAGAAAAAAATGGCATGAAAAGCCAGACATGACTGAAAATGACTGAACAACCATAAGAGAACCAGTGGAAGCTTTCCTACACACTGGGTCAATACTCCTTGGTGTTTTAACTGAAGTACATGGCAGCAAATCCAAATCCTAGTCCTATGGACGATAAAACATCTATTGATAGGGAATAGAGGTAGGGAACTACAAGTATAAGATGCTACATCTGTCGTGTATGACACAGTCATATAAATATAGCCATTTAAATACCAAGTGTAAGAGTAAGAGCTAGCATTTATATGAGGTTTGTAGTGCTTTGTTTATGTAATTTCATTTGATTCTCAAAACAAATGCCAGTTATGTGTTATCATCATTTTACAGATGAGAAGGCTGAGAAATTTAAATCACATGCTCATGGTCACACAGCTAGTAAATGTTCCAGGCAGTATTCAAACTCAGGTCTTCTTACCTCTAAGTCCAACTTTTTGTGTATTTCTATTTGAGAAGAAGGGAAGAGTTCTTAGAAACGCACAAGAAAATAAATATCTTTTGTTCTTTAAAAAAAGTCATCAGTAAAACTTTTTTAGAAACAAGAAGGACTGGTAATGGAAAAGCACAAAAATATTAGATCTTCATAAGTGATTCATGCCAATGAAATCATGGGTCCACTGCAGTATAAATACATATTTTCTTTTTTTAATATTTTCATATATTTTAAAAAGATCTCTTTTTAGCTTCATGATCTATATTTAAGAGAAACCTATTCAGAAAAATAAAGCATTTGTTGAGTTGCTATATCGAACAACTAGAAAGATAGGTAGAGGACTATGGTTACAAACCTGGTAGATGACAGATTA
The DNA here is from genome assembly GCF_048593235.1 of Sminthopsis crassicaudata. Classification (NCBI taxonomy): domain Eukaryota; kingdom Metazoa; phylum Chordata; class Mammalia; order Dasyuromorphia; family Dasyuridae; genus Sminthopsis; species Sminthopsis crassicaudata. The sequence goes on along the minus strand of NC_133618.1, from coordinate 87,275,863 downwards.
CAAAAAACTATAATTAGGTGACCAGTACAATGCAGCATTCTATGGAGAATTCAGAGAAGATATAACTTCTCCAACGATGTTACAGTCCATTTGAGGAAAGTAGATCTATACACATGATATGGTTAAATAATAGCACTTAATCTGGGCTCAGTTTTCTCATCCATAAAATGAAAATAATAATACCTATAATATCTATTTCTTAGGTTTTAGTGAGGCTCAAATGAGGCACTGTGAATACTTCCCAAATTTTAAAATGATATCACATTTGTTTTAGTTACCATTATTAAAAGAGAAGGCATGTAAAAGAGCATAGTATAATAATTGAAAAAGAATATTGCTATACTAAAACAAATGAAGGAAGCATAAAAAATATTTTATGAATTAATGAAGAATGGAGTAAGCAAAAAAGGAAAATTATATGCAATGATAACAACAATGTAAATGGAAAGAATAACATTTAAAAATTTTTTTATAAAATAAGGGAGTGGGCAAATAAATGGTGATCTGTGCAATTACACAAAATTAAAAAAAAACACTTGGTTTACATAAAGCTGAGAAGGTCTTGCACAAACAAAATTAATACACCTAAAATTAGAAGGAAAGTGATGAAATGGGAAAAAATATCTTTTTATCAAACTTTCTTCACAAGAATTTAATACTCTTTATATACAAATAACACACACAAACACATATATTTTAATGCTATATGTGTGATAGATAGATAGATAACCAATAGATCCCAATTTCTTAAACTGTCCCCATGTGGAGTCTCACAACTGAATGTGGAGATCAAAAAATTATGATTTATTATCAGTAAATGCTTGGTTTTAATACCAATTTTATATACCTCTATCAGGGTCACAAAATAATTTTCTTGGGTGAAAGAGGGTCATGAGTGGGAAAAGATCTATCTGCAATAGATAAAGTAGTCAAAGGTATAAAATTTTTACTCAAATTAAGAACTGCAAAATATTAACAACTATATGAAAAAGTACCAAATCACTAATAAAAAGTGAAATATAAATCAAAACATCCCTGAGATTGAGCTTTATATTTTGAAAATTGAAAAAAATTGATAAAAGATGGAAAAGTCTGTATTGGAAGAATTATGGAAAGACAGACTCACTAACTATTGTTAGTGAAATTGTTCATTAGAATTATTATTCTAGAAAGCAGATTCTGCTTATAAAACACATAAAATAACCAGACCTTTTGCCCCCCAAAAAAAGAAACACAAGAAATACATTTGAGGGGCAGCTAAATGGTGCAGTAGATAGAGCTCTGACTCTGAAGTCAGTAAGACCTGAGTTCAAATATGACCTCAGACAATTAGCTTTTGTGACTATAGGCAAGTTACTTAACCCCAAATGGCTTACCTAAATTAAAAAAATAAATAAATAAACAGACTTTTTGACCCAGATACTCCATCACTAAACTGATATCTAAAGGAGGCCATTGATTTTTGTTAAGTTCCTATTTAGGCCAAAATATTTGTGAGAAAGCAAAAAATTGGAAATAAAATAGATGCTCATCAGTTGGGGAATGGCTAAACCAATTGAATATTATTATGCTATAAGAAATGACAACTGTGCACAGCCAGATAGCACAGTGGTTAGAGCACCAGCCCTGAAGTCAGGAGGACCTGAGTTCAAATTCGCCCTAAGACACTTAATACTTCCTAGCTGTGTGTCCCTGGTCAAGTCACTTAACCCCAATTGCCTCAGCAAAAAAAGAAAATAAATGAAATGGCAAATATTATGAGTATTAGGGGGAAAGTGTACAATGAATATAACAGTGTAAATGTAAAGAATGATCACAAAACAATAAAAATGAATACTATAAAAATTTTAATGATATAAAATTACAAAGATTAAGCATGAAGAAGATCCCCACATCCTACTACTTCTTTGTAGCGGTAGAAGATTCATGAATATGCTTGTACAAAATTTCAGACTTTTATATGTATTGATAAGTTTACTTATTTGTTTTTCTTATCTATTTTCCTTTTAAGTCATCATATGTTATATAGAATTTCATTTATTATATCTTTGAGCCTGAACCTGACTCAGGAAGAACATAATAAACATTTAGTAGATGTCACACAGTAAATGTTAGTAAAATGAAAGTGTTAGAGTGACTAAAATATGTTATTCATTGAAATGAATTAATTTTAATGTAGTTATTAATAAATTATTAATCAAACATTAATAAAACATTCTATCTGATATTCAAGATTTTATGATAGCTAAAGTTCTCTAGAAGAACTCTGCTTTGGGGTCCACCAAAGGTTTGGAGCAACATTTATTGTGGCAATTTTAGAACCAAAGACATAGGTACCATTTCAGGTCCAACTTAAAATAGCATTAAATTTGTCCTTACCCAAGCACCCCAGCTAATAATGATTTCTTAAGCCATTGAACCACTATAGTATTTCCTCCTCTGTCTATTAAGATCTCTTTTAGTACTTAGTTTAACTTATATTTTCATAGGTCACTATCTAATCTCCCCAACTAAACTTTTTCTAGGCAAAGTTAATTTCTCATAAGTCTCACACAGGATCTTACATGGAGGAAAAGCACAATAGATATCGGTTGTTCAATCGATCGTTTTGTTGACAAAGAACAAAATATGTTTTTAAACACTGCCATGTGCTTCCTGAAGTGACCATAACCTTACACAGACAACCTAAGAGCCACCATAATGTAGTAGAGAGAACTTGGACTTGGTTTTAGCCTTGGAGTCACAAACCTAGGTTCTTATCCTAGCTTCCAACACTTACTAGATATATGTCCCCAGACAAATCACTAAAGCTCAGTGTCTTCAACTGTAAAATGGGTATAGCAAAACTTATACTATCTACCTCACGAGGTGCTTTGAATAATTACATAAATGCAATTTATCATTAGCTGAACATTTTATCTTTGCATTTATTACCATCCCAGTCCCATTACAGCCAAACCATTTTATAATACAGATCACTGTTACCAGACCAAACTTTATTCCCCACACCAGAATAACAACGCTATATTGGAAAAACCACATTAGCCATGCTCCCCCATTACCAGCCTTCTAGAGGGATTCCAGGGTATAGCCAATTCTCCCATCAGTATCTTGTTTCTACCCAGTTCATTAAAATGTTCTTGTGCTGTTGCATATAAATTAATTAACACACATTCTTCTATAAGAAACAGCCATAAATTTTTATCCTTAATTCACAGGAACAACAAAGTAAGATATTGTGTTTCTGAGTTAAGAACAATGCTGGCTTATAACCAGGTTTCTTGGAAAATGGAGAACTTGGTTAAAGCTCTGGTGTTGGGAGTGCCCACAGCCCTGGGCTGGGTGAAATGCCCTTCTCTGTTCTTCTAAGAGCAGAAACTGAACAAGGGGGAGCTCTATGGATGTTGTCCAGTGAGGCTTTATGCATCTTAATTAATGGTAAGAAAAATAAATACAGCAGGAGAAAGATGTGCCAAGACAGGAATCCCTCCTCCCTGATACAGTTACTCACAGGTAATGAGGAAAAAATGCCCATTTCTCCCAGGCAATCTGATCCATCAGTGGCCCAGAGGATTTCTTTTCTTTTTTTTTTAAAGTACAACTTTCAGAACTCAATTTAAGACAATATCCCTCAGATTAGAAATGAGCTCTAAAAATGTTTCTTTCCTTCTTTTCTTAGCACTGAAAAATTAGAGATGTAGTTACATTCCAGGATCCTCTCTTAAAGAACACAGTCTTAGCTAATGCCCACCATCACCTCAGAATATGGAATAGATTTTCTTGCAGAGGAAAGGAATAAGGCACCAAGATTCCTGCCACGTCCCCTGAAGACGCAGAAACAGCTGGTGATATGAGCTGTAGTTCTTAGTACCCTCCCTACCTTTCAGAAGTTTCTGTCAATAATAAGCATATATTAAGCTCCTACAGTGTGTCCAGCTCTGAGCTAGACATTGTCAGAGAGACAAGGAAAGGAGAAGACAGGTTTCTCAAACACCATGAAGCAGCTGTTTCAGTTTGAGGGGTGTGTGCTTGTGTTTCTATGTGCGACTGACTTGGTCTGTCTGCATCTGGGTGTCTGGATGTCACTGTTTCTACGTCATCAAAGCTCCTGAGTCCATAGTTCCAGGGGCCAGATGAGGATCTGGGAGGAGGACAAAATGAGAGGGAGGGGAAGCCATAAGCCAGATTCAGCTCATTCCCCTCTCGTGTATCCATCAGCCACTCTGATCTACCACCACTGCACCGCAGCTCTATGACCCTTCCCCACCGACATGCGCAGCTACTATGAACCGCTCTCCCCCACCTCCCCCACTTCAGCATCCTAGTTGGGGCCTCTGTGCAGCGATGGGGAGGAAATTGAATAGGGCAAAGAGGAGCTGGAGAGCAGGGGGCTGACGTGAACCCAATTGGGCTCCCAAATCCGAGGTGTGCTCCCAAGCCACAGCAAAAACACTAAGTCCGGGCAGAAAGGAGTCAGTGCTTCCGCTGGTGACTGAGAAAACAATCCAGAGGATACAAAGTGATGCTTGCAAGATCTGGAGTCCAAGGTCCAGTCCTGAGAGCTGTGAATCTGCTGCTCTTCCCTCCAGATCTCGATCCCTTACACTTCCATACAAGCTACACACAACGCATCCACACCATTGGAAGGGTTTCAATAGCTTCTTAAAATCGGTTTTTTCTTTCTTTCCTTCCCCCCCCCCCATCCACTCCCACCCCAGTCCACCTCCCGTTCACAAATTCACCGCTTTAGCTCTCCTTTGGCTAACATAGAAAGATCCGAAAGAATCGCCCCTACCCCAGGATTTAGGGAAACTGAGGCAAACCCCGGAGACAAGAAGGGCAGGCGGAGGGAAGACTGATTGCAAAAGTAGATTGATTGCATTGTAGGAAATGTCCTCTCATGCAGGTGAGAATCCTTAAATGTTTCTATTTTCTGGACGCCTCTGGACTTCACTTCCAGGCAATATTAATTAAAATGCGTTTAGAGGGTCCAGGGGAAAGGCCAGAAAGCCCAGTCTGTAAAGAAGTCACCCTAAGCTTCCAACTTGGGCCTTCAGTTCATTCCCCAGTAGAGTCCAGAAGAACGAGCAGAAGAAAACAAGCACGTGGGAGAAAACGCTCCGTCTCAGATTAGCCCCGAGGACCTATCCTCCTTCTTTTCGTTAGGCGAGGTTTTTCCCTTCAATCCAGGTCTCCAAACCGTTTTCTTTCACAGGGAAGGGCGTCCCGGACTCCAAGACTCTCGAGAAAGGAAAATGAAAAAAAGTTCAGCCCTGCCGGGGAGTGAGAGCCAAAGATTAACGGCCCTGTACTCCCAGCTTCCCGGACGCATAGGCAAAGCACTGGACTTTGATGGGTCGGAGCGGGGCACAGGCATCGGCGTGTATCTATCATTTCTTCCAAGTAGGGAAGACGAGGCACGAAAAATGAATTATTTGGATTTTTCTGGCCTAAGGATATGGGGAAACCCACTTTTGCGTCAATCAACACATTTATTAAGCGCTGAGGATTTACTAGGGATGCAGAAGATATGAAAAAAGAAATCGCCCCGGCCTTCCAGGAGCTTACATTCTATGAATAGTTTAGACCAAAATGACATGGAGTATTTTTTATTCATAGATTCATGGTACCATTTCTCTTCTTCCCTGGACGCCATACTAAACGGACACAAGTATTCCCTGCTTCCTCCCCTTCCTTCTCTCCCCTCCCCCATATAGTCTTTAAGTAGTTCTTTGTCTGGTGCACACTACGCAGAAGTCTTATTTTCTGCAATCTAGACTGGAGTGGAAGCTATTTTTGTTTTAAAACGCAGAATTCTTGAGGTTACCACTCCGGAGAAGACGGTTCCAATTATGAAATTTTAAAAATGTGTTTTCTTGAGGTTTTGCAAGTAATACACTTCTCTGCGCTAGGTAGACTCAAGAGGACTCTCCTGAAAACCAACCTGGTATAGATCTGTGGAAGTACCTGGGTAAACTGCAAGCCCGTAAGGAGGAAAGGAAAAGAAAGGAAAGTGAAAGGAAAGGAAAAAGAGAAGGAAAAGGAAAAGGAAAGGAAATGAAAAAGGAAGGGAAGGGAAGGGAAGGGAAGGGAAGGGAAGGGAAGGGAAGGGAAGGGAAGGGAAGGGAAAAAGGAAAGAAAAAGACTGAATAGTGAACAGGTGAGAGTGCCTTCGTTTTCCTTAAGTAACAAAAAGCAATTGCTCCCAAGTAACAGATTGGGAGGTAAAGCTGGAGTCAGGATGATCATCAGGGGATCTGGGGACAAGGGTTGTAAGATCTCTGATTGGCTGGGGATCGTAAAAAGCACTCCACTCCCAGCTTCAACCAGCTGACTGGGCCACACAGTTAATCACTGGGCCTACAATGATTAACAAACCAGGCAATAATGAACTTCGGGCTGTGTCAACGTTAGCCAAATTCTAATTTATTTATTACACTCAAGGAATTGCTGCTTCAATTATCGGATCTTTGAAAAGAATCCCTTTGGCTGGAGGGGATGTGATATACACTTTTCTTTTCTCCAGAGTCGTCTAGGGACTATTTACACCTCTCTTAAGCGGAACATAATTGTGCTAAAGAGACTTAGTCTAAAGAGAGTTACCATAACAATTAAAGTGACTTTTCCAGGGTGCGAAAGCCAAGAGTCTAGGCTTGAACATTGGTTTTCCAGACTCAAGAGACCTGCTCCCTGCCAAGATTATAAATTCCAGAGAAACTGCTGATCTTCATTGATAAAGGGAGTTCCCTAACCAGCAGTTTCCTAAACCGATTAAATCACAGGTTGGGACAAAATAGCTACTGTCTGTCTTTATTACTGTTGAGGGGGGCTGAGATGGTGGCAATTGACATTTATGGAACACTAAAGTTTGCAAAACTTGTGCATACATGTTTTCATTTTATTATTCCCATTTAATTCCCAGTATTCCCATTTTAAAAAAAAATAAAGGTGATTATTTTCGAGACAAGAAATGTTTTCCTGCTTTGGAAAAGTGATGATGACTCCCTGGTTCACTGAGCCAACAAGAAACTCCACCTGAGTCAGGAGAAGCAGGAAAGAAAGGCCTCAGTGCTCATCCTCCTCTGGCATATTTTTGGATGCTGCATCTTCATTCCCCATTTTCCTTTTTTCGGTTTTCCAGACTTTCCTTCCAACCAAGTCTTGGCTAGATCTTGTAAAAACAGCTACCGAGTTTAATTTATTTGCTCTTACACCCGAATAGTACTACTTCCTGAAGACATACCTCTATTTATCCCCGTGCTACCCCAGGCAGGGGTTTTAGAGATCTTGTATAGGAAGATCATATATATATATATATATATATATATATATATATATATATATATATATATATATATATATATATATATATATATATATATATATATATATATATATATATTCTGATTGGGAAGAGAAGTGAGAAGAGAGATAATGAGAAAGGAGAAGAAAAAAGAGGAGGAAAGAGAAAGAAGGGGGAAGGGCGAAGAAGAGGAAGAAGAGGAGGAGGAGGGAGAGGGAGAAAGAGGAGGAGGAGGAAAAGGAAGAGAAGGAGGAGGAGGAGAGAGAGAGACTTATGAAATATTAAATCCTGTAATAAATGAAGAGCTATGTGATTCAGCGACAAGAAGCAGTGGTCAAGGCAGTCTCTGGGTATACGTTCAGCTGACACTCCTATACGCTTGACTTTTCAAGAGTTTGGCTTTCGACGTTAGCAAAGGGAGTTCCAGGAGCTAAGTGCTGCATCCCGTCTCTCATCTGAGTTTGTAGGAAAGAAAGATGTTTCTGATTCAAGTGTTTATCCTATACCCGGCCTACACAAACCTATTTCTCTTCCCCAAGCCTCTCTGCACACAGGTTCCCCCACCCGTTTGAACTGGAAACTGTCAGAGTGAAGTTGGTCAGATTACAATTCGATTTCAGGATGAGTGCCTAAATCCTGGAAGTACTAGACTGACTAGTCAGGACCCGAAGAATAGAAATCCATCGCCATTCCAGGTTGAGTCCTTAAACTCTTACAATCTTTGGGAAATTTAGTCAGGGACAATAATTGTCCCACAGTCATTCCGAGCTCTATGGTTCTTCCGCGCTATTTTTGTTCTGTATTGGGCTTTTTTAAATTTAATTTTAATCGTTGTCGTTCTTGCTCTTTGTTTGTTTTTGTTTGTTTCTTCATTCAGAGCTTCTGCGCCCTCAGTCCACAGGTATAATTATCTTACTCCTTTTCAGACCCGTTTGCTGCAGTTCCGTACTTTTCCTAATCCTTCAGCACACAAAGGCAGGGCGGAGAGAGACAAGGAAACCAGGCTGGCTACTTTTCTCTCTTCTTGGGCTTTTTGTTTTGTTTTGTTTTATTATTGTGTTATTGTTTTATCCAAGGAGCAGAGGGAAAGGACATGTCGGTATTTTAAACAACAATATCAAAACTTTTTCCCAAATGCTTAGGTCAGGAAGTCTGGTGAAATACGGTTAGGACTTGCCAGTCACCCTAAAAAGTCACAAATTTTTTTTTTCCTCTCTGTCTCCAAATTAAACTATTTTAAAACTATTAAGAGCAGTTCGTCTAAAAGATAGAGAGCCTGACTCGGAGTCAGGAAGTCCTCTTGGTATCTTGCCTCTTGTATTGCAAGTTCATGGTTCCCGGGTTTGGCAGATCACTTCAGTGCTGGGGCTAGACTGTTCAGGATCTGTCTAGCCGAAGAACGATTTGGGATTACCGAATAATTTCGATCACAACTTTGAGAATAACTTTCAAGAACGGAAATGGGAAGCACCCAACTAAATAGGCATTCTATTTGGAAGACATGAGTTCCTCGTTTGTGGAGATCCATCTATGTCTGCACCCAAGAAAGTCGGCAGGACACCTCCTCCTGGGGAAATGTACACCTAGGGGTACGGTCTGGTGTTAAAACCTATCATTTTTAGACAACACTTTAGAGTGGGAAGGAAATCTTAAAAGATCTACTCGAACCTATTTGATTTGTAGATGAATAAACTCTAGAGAAAGTAATTGACTTGACCATGGTCTCATTGCTAAATCTGAATGGATTTAGAATTCTCAACCTAGAGAGTTCCCCATTATACCATACTGTCTTTAATTAAAATTTTTGCCAGCCTCATTTTGCAAGGAATAGCTGGGGTCCATGTTAGAGAACCTGAAGTCCACATCTGCTTCAAGGAATCAAATCCCCGATGAAAGACAAGCCTTTGAGTTTGGGGCCTCAGCAAACTCTGGGCCCCTCCGGCAGCCAGCATCATCAGGGCCTCTCACTGCTGGTGAGACATACCTGCCAAGATCGGACTAGGAAAACAAGCCAGGCCAGGAAAGAAATGCTCAGCCGGTTCTGTAGTAGCACGATCTGGCGGCCTCCACTCAGAGCTGGTTGGGGTTTGCTAGGCTCTGCACCCCTTCTCTGGGCCTCCGTGACCTTTGGCAAATGAAATCTCTAGGAATGCAGACTGAACGTCAGGGCATCTAGGTGCCCCTGGAGGTAGGGATTAGTATGCTAGTTAGGTGGGCTTCACTCAGATTACCAAAGAGAAACGGAATCCGTGGAACCAGGACTGTAGCTTCCTGCTACTGGTGGCGGTGGCGGTGGGGTGTGTGAGAATATTTGGTGGGGGAAGGGGAAGACACTGTCTCTAGAACAGACCAAACCAGACTACAAAAATCCCTCGGTTTCCTAAAATTTGGGTTACTAATGCTGACTCCTTCCCCAGGAATGGGCAAAGAAAGCTGGTCACCCTAAATCCTTGGCAAACGCCTGCTTGTCTCAGTGAAGGTAATCTGCCCCACACTAGTCTTCATACCCGGCCCGGCCCTGTCCGGGAGACGAAGAGGAGTGACTAGAACCCTAAGCTTCGTTCCAGCGCCTGACCTGACACCTGGACGCCCTCATGGACTGGTCAGCAGTCCTGGAAGCAACTGGGAAAGCAACCTAGGGCTCTAGTATTTCTTCGCCATCACCCCCCTCTTCCCCACCCACTCATCCACCCCCACTCCCCACCCCCGAGCCCCACTATAGCTAGGAAGAAATCCGAAAACGGAAGTGCAGGAAATATTGGACTAGGAAAGTACTTTGCGATCCTTAAAGGTTATTTTTCTTTAATCGTTCTAGATCAAGGAATAAAGGACTGCCCCCATTCCTCTCCTATACTTCTTTAGATGTCCAGGCGGTCCAGTTTCCCCAAGCCTGGTCTGTTTACTCAGAGATGAAGGAGAAACACTTCCACGCAACTCCTCAAGTCCTGGCGCCTGCCTCGCCCAAAAATCAAAATGAAACGAGGGGCCGAGGGAATCAAGGTGAAATTGATTGATTTGCATTGTATAGCTGGCCCCTTCCCGTAGGTCCAACTGAAGGAAGTACATGTAGATTCCCCAACCCTCTCCCAAAATATTCTGGAGTCGCCAACACTAATATTTTCCCATCCTTTTAGCTAGCAGGTCCCCATCCCACCCAAATACCATCAGCAATCGCTAGGTCTCCAGGTGAGACTGGTAAAGATAGAGGTGAAACTGTCCCCTTTCCTTCCCCTTCTTCGCCTCCTTTTCCTCCCTCCTCCTTCCTTCCATCTCCTCCTCCCTCAGGCACAGCTCCAGGCCCAAAGCTATCCCCTTTCCCCATCACTCACCACCACACCGTCTCCCCAGTCCCTGTAACCCACCAGGGAAACTGCAGCAGTTTCTCCCGCTTTGGCTCTGGCTCCGGCTCCGGCTCCAGGGACCCAGACCCTTCAGCAGGATCGCTTCTTTGCTCTCCTCGGGGGATGACAGAGGAGCCAGGCTAGAGTCTCGCTTTCCTCGGGTCCTCTATTCCGGGATCTTGAGGCTAGATCCAGAGAACCATTTCACCGACTTTTGGTCCTCAGGTAATGTCCCCGGGCCAGATCCGCGCCCAGAGCCGGAGCTATCCGGGTCACCGCCACTCTAAGCCGAGAGATTTCCCTCACCCTTTCCAGCCTGGACACAGTCTGTGGATCACCGCATAGAAAACGTAATCAATTAGCTCGGACATGCGGCCTCCCCGACGGACTGTAGGAGTTAATAGAGAGATATAACAACAAAAACCTAACCCTTGGACTCCGGAGCGAGGTGGAAAGTAGTCGGGGATTGGGATGCCTGACTATGCGGCCCTGAAAGACCACCAGACCCAGGAGAGAAAGGGGGGAGAAGGGAAAGAAGAGGAAAGGGCGAGAAACGAAGGAAGAAACCAAGAAGTGGATTCACTCGGCTCTGCGATCCTTTTGCAGACAAACGATCTCACTCCGTGGTCCCCACTCTACCCCCTCCTCAAACCCAGAGCAAGACAAAACTGAGGCCTGAGGCTGAGCTTAAGAGGGAATATTTATTTACTGTTCCCCTCCTCCAAGTCCTAGCAAAAAAGCAACCAAAAGGAGCTGGGGGAGGGGGAGCCTCGCCACCGCAGCAGCCTCAAGCCCTGGGGAGCTGTTGTGTCCCCAGCGAGTGGCGGTCGCTCGGGGAGACCGCCCAGGGGCCGGAAGGAGGCTTGGGGCCTGGGTGATGCTGCAGCGCCGCCCCCTGCACTGAGACAGGGGCCGAAGTGCCTCCCTCCCCTCGCTCCCCACCCGGGTTCTGTCTCTCCTCCCTTTCCTTTCCTCACTCCCTATCCCTTTAACAATCCAACCCTCCCCCCCACCTACCCCCGCCGCCTCCCTCATCTTCACTCCTCTTTTCTCCCCTCCCCTTTTCCCCACCTCGTTCCCTCCCCTTTGCTCCGCCTCCGCCTCCCCCACAATTCTCTTCCCCCTACTTCTTCTCCTCCGCTGACTTTTCCCCACCTAGTGCCCCTCTCGCCTTCCCTCCCCCCTTCTCTATGGTTCTTGGTCCCGTCAATCACCGCTGAAGTTTGCTTCTCCCTGTTCCCTTGTCTCCTTTTCTCTATTTCCCTCTTTCTGAGTGTCTGTATGTGTCTGTGTGTCTGTCTGTCTCTGAGCTCCCCAGACTCTGGCTCTGGCTCTGGCTCTGACTCTGGCTCTGGTCTCTGACCGCCCCTCTGCCTAGAGCAGAGCGGGGCAATCTGTCAGCCCAGCCAGGGGGGAGCCGCCTCGCCCGGGCTCGGGTTACCGGTGACTGACAGCGTCTCCATGGCGAATAATTTGACTCCAACTATTGTCTGGCGCGGGCAGGCCCCGGGTCAGATAACCGGACCAATCAGGGCGCGGGCCGCCGCAGCTCATGCCCGCTTAGAATAATATTATTAAAAAAGCAGCGAGAGAGCTAGACGGGAGAGCGAGAGAGACGCGGGCGGCGGGACCTCGCCGGGCGGCGGAGTATGCGGAGGAGCGTCCCGGGCCGAGCTGCGAGGAACCGAGCTGAGGCCACCGGCTGCTGGGGAGCCAGAGACAGGCACGGGCGCAGGAGATATCGCGGGGCCCCAGCCCTTTGCAAGAACTTACCAAAGTGACTTGGGAACTTCTTTTGTGCCTCCCCTCCCTCCCCCGCTAACTCCCAGCCCCCGTTATTTTTTCCAATTGCTTCTGTTGGGCCCATCTTTCTTGGCTGCCTCGAAAACCCGGCGGGCGCCCCAGATGCAGGGCGGCGCGGTACTGTGAGCACCTCGGGACCGCGGCGGGGGGTCGGAGCCTCAAGTCCAGGCCGAGGGGGGCTTCAGAGGGTGGGGCCAGGCCCGGGCCGCAGCCCCGGATGGTGAGCAGGGCCCCGGGGTGGCCAGCACCATGTCCATGCTGCCCACATTCGGCTTCACGCAGGAGCAAGTGGCGTGCGTCTGCGAGGTGCTGCAGCAGGGCGGCAACATCGAGCGTCTGGGACGTTTCCTCTGGTCTCTACCAGCCTGCGAGCACCTCCACAAGAACGAGAGCGTGCTCAAGGCCAAGGCCGTAGTCGCCTTCCACCGGGGTAACTTCCGCGAGCTCTACAAGATCCTGGAGAGCCACCAGTTCTCTCCTCACAACCACCCCAAGCTGCAGCAGCTCTGGCTCAAGGCACACTACATCGAGGCGGAGAAGCTGCGCGGCCGGCCGTTGGGCGCCGTGGGCAAGTACCGAGTGCGGCGCAAGTTCCCGCTGCCCCGCTCCATCTGGGACGGCGAGGAGACCAGCTACTGCTTCAAAGAGAAGAGCCGCAGCGTGCTGCGGGAGTGGTACGCGCACAACCCTTACCCGTCCCCACGGGAGAAGCGGGAACTGGCGGAAGCCACTGGTCTCACCACTACGCAAGTCAGCAACTGGTTCAAGAACCGGAGGCAACGGGATCGGGCGGCGGAGGCGAAGGAAAGGTACGAGTAAGTACCGCTTTTTTACTTTCTAGATCCTCGGGCACACCGACTCGGATGTTTTCTCCCCACTGTGAGAGGACAGGGTTGGGGAGAAATGTGAGCCCGGCTCTTAGCCCGAACCCATCGCCCAGGGTCGGGTCCAAGCTAGCAACCCAGTCACAGTTACGATTAATAGAGACCTAGATATCCCTTTCATCTGGATTAGTTGAGAGACAAGATTGGGTTCTTCCTTTTCCAGGAGATGATCGAACACTGCAGCTCATTCAAAAAAATAGAGAGAGAGAGAGAGAGAGAGAGAGAGAGAGAGAGAGAGAGAGAGAGAGAGAGAGAGAGAGAGAGAGAGAGAGAGAGAGAGAGAGAGAGAGAGAGAGAGAGAGACTGGAATTTGAACCCTGGCCTAGGAACAGAATGATTTGGTAGAATCTTCCTTGTGAGTGAGGCCCTTATGAAATGACAGGAGAAGTGAGATAGTTATGATCATAACTAAATGGATTTGGAAGTAGGGGTTGAGAAGTTTAGACTCACTAGGATAGCTGATTGAATTTCAGGAGTGAGTCTCTTTCACTCTTGTAGAAACAAATCCATAGGTAAAAAAGCAAATCTAAAGACTAAGTCGTTGTGCTTTGAGATCTGACTTCCCCTTCTCATCTCAGACACTCGTATATTGAGAAGGAAAACAGGGAAATAAAGATGAACTCTGTTCTTCTTTTTAATTATATGTCCCTCTTGGAAATCAATTCTAAAGAGTGAAGAGAAGTTGGAAGTAAGTCCCCAAATTGCATTGGTAGAGATGTCAGAGGACTCAGTCTTCAACCAAGAAGGCCTGTCCAATACAGGAAAGTAGACCTTTCTCAGCTAACTGGGCCTGAAGGCCCCATTGTCATGGTAAGGCTACTGAATTTGGGTAATCTTTCCTCCTTGGCCCTAACCTCTTCACTATCTGGTCCCTGCTAAAGGTAAGTAGAATAGTCTGTTGGTAAAGTGAACCAAAAAGGTTATTGAAGAGGATTCCCAGGCCTAGATGTATCGCAGGTCTTTCCCAGAGCACCATGGACTGGATACTTTGATACACCAAGGTCAAGCATCCTAGATACCCCACAGAGTCTCTTATGTACATTAGTATTAATGGAAAAGGAGAAAAAAACACTCAGAGTATGAGGTGTTGAAGGAAGGGCAGAAACCTAGAGTTTAGATAACAAAGGGGTGCAGTGTTAGATTGAATGAGTAAATAACTAAAGGAAGGCTTAAAGTGAGCAGCAGAATAGCAAAGATGATTGGGATAGTTGACGTGAAATTGCCTAAGATAAATAAAAAGAATTGAGTCCTCAGGATCAGGAATTTGAAAAGAACGGGCAAGTTTTCTGTGGACCAAGCTACCTCTATGGTTTTATTTCCCCTCAGAAAAGCAGTATCCTCATGGGAAAAGGGCTTGGGTTTAAAAGGATGCAGGGTTACAGGCTCCAGGTGAAAGGGGAACTCTAGGTCATAAGGGAGGTTCAGGCACTAGGTCATGGCTTCCCCGAGAAACAGTCAGTGAGCTAAGAGGAAGCATCCATGTCAAGCCAGAGTTTAGTTGAGAACCAAGTCTGTATTTGGGCCCATGGAGGGGGTTGGGAGAGAGCTTTGGTTCACAACTTTTTGCTTTTGCCCTCTATCTGATCAGAAACCCCTCAGCCTCAAATCAAATGTTGTTTTTTTTTCACATTTGGGGGTTTTGTCCCAATAACAGTCATGGTTCTCTCTGCATTGGAAAGCCCTCTGGAAACCAAACAGTGAACTCTGATTAAGAGTAGCCTGGTGGGAAGCCCAAAATTGTATTGGTATAAAGAAATGCTTGATGATACCAGGAGCATGGGCCCTGTCATGAAAATACAAGACGTACCCCACCACACTGTTCTTCTGGATTAGGCCTGTACAATCCTACATTTGAAATTGTGGACAATTGGAGATTACAATCCTAATCACTTTGGAGCTTTGGTAGAATATCCTCACAGAAAATTGTGGCTTATCCCCCAAAATAGCAGGTTAATCAATAGGAAAAAATAGATTTCTTAATTCCCCCCAGATGGCTCTAGAAACATTATTCCCAAAATTAAAGGCTCCAAGGACAGAGGTAGTGAGGATAGTCTCTTTCTGCCAAACCTCAGTCCTCCCAAGACGAAAGAAAGACAAATCCTAGACTTGTCAGTTCATGGGACAAATCCCATGTTGTAGTTTCACAGGCCATGGATTCAGGAGGATCAGAGGCCTATTAAGAGCATAAGAGGAACCTGGGAGGCTCCCTTTTTGGAGTTCAGTCATTCTCCAAACCCAGATTTTTGCCCTAGGACAAATTTTTGCTTAGATCCATTCAACTCTCTTTGAGGTAGGACTTTCTGGGTTTTGGGGGCCTAAAGGGTTGGGAGGCCTTCTTTTGAGCTCTCTCATAGACCTAAGGGAAATCAGAGAGAAATTAATTAAGGTAACTATTGGATAATCAGGCTATGCCTAAAGGCTCATTGAGTGGCCCGGAATCTGTGGCCCAAAAGGAAGCTAGATAATGGAGACATATAAGGAAAGGAGAAGAATAAGAAATGAGTTAAATTCCACTGGGAAGAGGTATCTAAGGAGCTTGAGTTTCAAGTGGCTCATAAAATAGATCTTAAGAGAAAGCTCTAAGAAGGCATCCATGTAGCCAGTCCCTGCTCAGGACCTGGTTAGTCTAGGCAAGGAGGTCAGGTTGGCCTGGTACTCCTGGCAGCTCTTGGCCTGAACCCAGCCTGTCCCAGCCCTGGGAAAAAGATAGTCCTGGCCATTGCCACTCTAATATGGGCCAGTCTTGGGCCTTCTAAAAATTCCTCATTCCCAATTTCAATGTGAGTACTAAGTATTGGAGTGAATCCTTGCCTCCAGCGTCTCTTACTTGAAAGAAACTATATTTTTAGCCAGAAAGGAACTTAGGTGCCTCCTTCCCATTTTTCTTTGACCCTAAGGGAAGGAATAAGAGAAACAGGAGGCTTAGAAAGGTCTTGAAGAATCTTCCCCCTGAAAGCCTTAAAGAAAATATTCCCAAGTTT
Source organism: Sminthopsis crassicaudata (assembly GCF_048593235.1). NCBI lineage: Eukaryota > Metazoa > Chordata > Mammalia > Dasyuromorphia > Dasyuridae > Sminthopsis > Sminthopsis crassicaudata. The sequence goes on along the minus strand of NC_133618.1, from coordinate 87,259,551 downwards.
GGAGAATATGTGTGATAAGGAAACCAAGGCCTGGTAGCCAGCTCTGGGTGGCAGGAGGCACCCAAGGCCCACTGAACCTGGTAGTTAGCTGCCTGTGCCATTGGGAGGAGTGGACAGGGCCAGAGGTGAGAGGGAGGGAGGGGGAGAGAGAGAGACAGAGAGACAGAGACAGAGAGAGACAGAGACAGAGAGGTGGGGTAGAGACACAGAAGAGCACCAGCAGAAAGACGTGGAAGAGAGACTGGAGCAATACTCCAGGAAACACTGTTAGGAGACATGAGACAAGAGCTCAAAGCTCCTGGTTCTAGGCAGAATTTTCCGGTGATTGGATTGTAAAGAACTCCTCAAAATTATTCTTCTCTCTGCTCTCCACTCCCACTCCCCTTCTCTTCTCCCCTTCTTTCAGGGAAAACAACGAAAACTCCAACTCCAACAGCCACAATCCACTTGCCACATCCCTGAACGGCGGCGGCAAATCCGTTCTGGGCAGTTCGGAAGACGAGAAGACTCCGTCGGGAACCCCGGACCATTCTTCCTCCAGTCCTGCGCTGCTGCTGAGCCCGCCGCCGCCGGGCCTGCCGCCCCTCCACAGTCTGGGCCATCCGCAAGGCCCCAGTGCTATCCCAGTCCCCAGCGGAGACCCCCTGCAACATCACCACGGCCTGCAGGACTCCATCCTCAACCCCATGTCTGCCAACCTGGTGGACCTGGGCTCTTAGAGACACTCATCGCGCTGTACTACGGCTCCTTCCCCGCCCGCCCTGCTCAAGCCCCAATCCTTCCCTATGCCCGAGCCCCTTTCGCCCTCTGTCCGCCCTTTCTTTTGATTCCAAAAAGTTTTATTAGTTTGGATACTGTCTTTTTGAAATGAAAGAAGGCAAAGTGCTGAGAAGAAGCCGCGCTGTCAGCCAAAGGCCGATGGGCTGGCGGCGGGTACTGGAGAAGGTACTGTAAAAGCCCCCGGACCTTAGTGGGATGACATCTTAAAGGGGTCGGGCCAGGGCCAGGCGAGGGAGCTGGGTGCTCCGCGCCGGAGGAAGAGGGGGTGTTCGTCTTTATTTTTGTTGTTTTTACCGAAGTGGGTCCCCACCCCCCCACCAGATCTTTAGGGCCTGTTTCTTAAACTCGGGATAGGAATAAATTCTGGTCCCGGTACCAGAAATTTTGTTTCCTCGCCTGGACTTTAACCATTCCCAGGCTACCTCCTGGGGCTCGACCACTCTAAGTTTCTCTCTCTTCCTCTGTCTCTTTGTGTCTTTCTCAGTCTCTGCCTCCGCCTGTGTTTCTCTCGCCTTTCTTTTTGGTTCTTGCTTTCTTTAAACTCTTTCTCTCTTCTTTCTCTTTCTTTCTGTATCCTGAGTGTCTTTTTTTCTTCCCATTTCACACTCCCCATTATCACCGCCACCAATCTTTATATTTCCGTCTGTCTTTCTGTCTGATTCCCTCTAAGTATCTTCCTGCTTCAGGTAGAAACATAAGGCCCTGGGGGCAGGGGAAGTAGATTCTAAGACTGGACCTCGCCGGAGTGGGAGAGGTTCACTTTCAGCTACAGGTGTAAGATTTTCGTATTTATCCTTGAAGAGGGAAAAGGAAATCAAGCCTGATTATAAACTGTTTCGGGTATTTCTGTCCCGCGATCTGGCTCCTGGATTGGACTTGCCTACTTCCTGGCTGGACGGACTGGGTTTGGGAGGAGCAGCAGGCTTTTTAAAAGGCGAAAATGAACAAAAAAAAGGGGGGGGGCGTTGGACTTCCAATCCCTCACCCCCAAACTCCGACTGTGACCTGTCCGAGTTTCTCTCTCCCTGTTTATACCCTCTTGTGAATGTTCTTCGGAAAAATATTTCTGCTTTTATTTTATAATAAAATTAGAAATCTTAAAAAAAAAAAAATCCAAACAAACCCACAATGCAATTCAACCCGCCTGTGTGCAGTGTCTAATTCCAAGCCAGGGATTGTAGTGTCCCTGGTGTCTCCTACACACCTCGTCCTAGCCGACATCCCGGTTGCTCCGGCCAAATGGGGGAGGAGAGGGACGGAGCCATCGACGAAGAAGGAGGGGGGAGGGAAGGAGGCTCCGGTTATGCACACGCAATGTCACAGATCCAGTGCCACACACTAGCCCCTTCCCAGGCCAGCTCTGCTGGGCATATTTTCCTGCCAATGCAGGTTCCCGAGGACTAGGCGGAGAGCAAAACTGAGCTGCAGGGAGAGAGAAGCAAACGCAGTCTGTGATTACAGGGCTTGAAGTTGGAATAGATAGTTCCAGGGAGAGGTCGGAGGGCCAGAAGACAGATTGCACATCTCTTCTTCCTGCCCCCTGACAATATTCTTATCGAGCGTTTTCGCTAACGTGGGTGTATTTGGAGGGTGTGAGGTAGGACTCTCCTCTCCGTCTCTGTCTTTCTGTTTCTGTCTGTTATGTCTGTCTCTGTCTCTCTCGATCCATAGAGAGGGAAAGTTAATTACCACCAGACCTCTCCGTGCCAATTCTTCTGATGTTTTTGACTGGCAGTGGGTGACAGCTACTTTTTTCGGCGGATAGGAAGATCCAGCTTCCAGACTCTGTCACAGGGCAAGCTCGGTGCCCTAGAAGTAAGAGTGAGAGCGACTAATGGTGAGACCGTCGAGGGTCAGGTATCTCTCCTGTCTTCATAGATTTGATCTTTGGATTTGTAGTCAGAGGTGCTGGATTCCACTCGTTGATCTTCTAGGGCTAACTATCACGGGCAGATCAGTTTCCTCATTTGAAAATGAGGCAGTTGGACTTAGTATTTTCCCCTTCCCCAGACCCCATCCGCAGTTCTAAATCCTAGGGCAGTAAGAGATTTCATGAGGATAAAGGAGTTTTCGAGTGAATGAAAAAAACAAAGAGATTGGCTGGATATTTCTGTGAATATATGGGTACTTTGTCGTTTGTGTATTGGGGGTGGTGGGGGTAGGGTGGTATAGAGGAATCTGTATGTTTGCGGCAGATTCTCAGCAGCCTTTCACAGCAGCCTTCCAAAACTTTTTTTTTTTTTTGGGGGGGGGGTTGCAATCACTCTCCCTCCAGTAATCCTCTCCCCCTCTAGCGGCCCTTTGGGGCATATTTGTGTACAAATTTGAGAGTATTCTCCTTTTAAATCCCTGATGTTAAATGGTGTGAACAACTTGTCTTAACGGGAAGTTTGAGGGATAGTTATCTGGAATCGTAGGGACACGTTTTGTTCCTCATTAATTATCAGTTTTAGCAGAGAAAGAAGTCTGGTGTTGTGAAAAGGGCACTGGACTTGAGTAAGATAATTGTAGTCTCTGCTTAGTTGCTCAGTCTCTATGTGATCTTGGACAAATCACTTCCTTTCTCTGAACCTCGGATTTCTCATCAGAGAAATGAAGTATTCACTGACTAGCATTTTAAGATGACCTAGACTCTTGACTCCCATATTGGTTCCTCGGGTTATCTGCACTCAATCTCCAAGCATTTACGAATCGACCGCTACCGTCAGGCACAGTGCTGGAACGTAGTCGATGGGTTGATTATACAAACCCAGATTTCCGTAGATGTTTCATAACGCTTTGCATTATGTAACAGATGGTAGCCTTCAGCACTGTGAAATTAGCATATGATACATTAGATCTTATAAGAAAGACTCGATATACTATGTTGCTATATTATTTGGCTATCTTATCAGAAGGTTGATAATAGGATTATGGGACAGGGAGACAAAATCTTGGATTTGGAGCTAAGTTCTAAGAGTAGAATAAATTCACGAGCTGGTAACCGTTGGAGAGTTCTAGGAGGTTCCGATATTGATGAAGTCCCAGGTTTAAAAAATGCCGCTTTTACCTTGAGTAAATCTTGAGACGGAGAATAGCCGGTGAAGTGAAATGGGACAAGGTACTTCCGATGTCCAAGACGGGAAACTTGTCTGGTGCCTGTCTTTTAAGATCAACGGCACAGATGGGAAACTGGCCTGGGATATGGACTACTATTCCCGCTTTCCCTTGATCCATTGAAAGATGACAACAATTCACAATCCGAAGCTTAAAAGTTAGCAGATAACAGAAGAGGCTTCAGTGGGTTTTGGGAAAAGTGAGAATGAGGTTCTCCCCAAGAAAAGTCGAAAGCACAAAGTTCTTGTGGAATGATCAGGGATCTTGGGACAAGCCGGAGTGATTGGCACCCCGGCAGAGCCTGTTTTCTCTGAGCTGGGACTCTCAGGGAGGGTGAATCTGGAGCGTCAGCATTAAGTATTTTCTTAGCTATCTGTATGTCCGAGAATCTTAACTCACTCCCTTCCACCTCCTTATACACACATGTAGTAATAGACATTCACACTCACACTCACCCGCAGCTACCTAGACACACTCTCACGTGTTCCCAGAGACGCTGCTATTTCCCCACTCAGGCTCGCACACTCCCATAGATACAAACACACGTTTGCACAGGGGCAGATTCATGCGCAGCCCCCTCCCCCCATTCAGCACCTCGCACAGGCCCCGACACAACAGCAGTGAGTACAGCTGCAGACCACGCCCTGCAGCCGTGCCTAATCGAGGTTTTGCAGTTTCCTCAGAATCAGTAAAGCTTTCTGTTTCCAGGACGCGCTGTACCTGCCAGCCGGCCCCGCCGCTGCATGGACTGGCTGGCCCACTACTTCTGGGGTCCTGGGCGGAAAGAGTCCACGAGTCCCAGGTGCCTTGCTACCTCAGCTATGTATCTATCCCCCTCACGACCCCTCCTCGGCACCTGCCTGGATTAAGGAGCCCTATACAGCTGTACTTTCACCCTGTGGAGAGGAGGAGTTCTTATCCTTGAGAGATTTCTTTAGTTAAAGAAGGGAATTTGAAAATGTGTGTGTGTGTGTGTATGTGTGTGTGTGTGTGTGTGTGTGTGTGTGTGTGTGTGTGTGTGTGTGTGTGTGTGTAGTTTCATATCCTTCTCCCTCCTTCTCCAGAATCACAATCCTAAAATGTTTTTCTTTAGAGACTAAAAAACCGAATCCTGGTGTATTTTTTCATAAAATTTAGAGGGTCACAAAAAAAAGACTACAACAGGGACAAAGAGATAAAGAAATTGAAACCGTGACGGTGTATTTCATGTAATATCTTAATATAAACACATGTATCCATACATATTTATTCTGTATACATATACATATAAACAAACATACATGTAGTGCGTTACATCCAGCTGTTCGCCGGTGGCATTGACTTTACGATCTGGGCTTTCAAAGCGTTGTCGCCGTCTGTTCTTGACAAGTAATTAGCAGCAAGGATGTAATAATGTGCTTTAAGATGATAATAATTTTCCTATACCTCTAGTTTCGATGCTACCTGACCGTCGTTCTCATTTGGGTACGCTTTCTTTCGATACAACGTTTCTATGTCCATAGCTTTACTACTCCCTGAGGAGGGAGAAGGGCTAACCGAGAGGACTTCGTATTCATTCGCTAGTCGTTCCAGAATCTGCAACTATTGCAATAAGTAATGCTCAAAAAAATCTCTTGCCTCAGAGACGTGGGAGGAATGAAGATTTTTCAACTCTTAGATCTGGAAGGGACCCTTGGAAGTCTGTTCAAAATGATCTAGTGACGTGTTTCAGACTGAAGCACTGAGGGTATTAGAATTGGGCACATGGGGAGGAGATAGAGAAACAAAAATGGAGAGATGTATAAGTGGGTTCGAATAGGAGAGAAATGGAGAAGGGTCAGGGGAAGGGGAGAGACAGACTGGAAGAGCGAGAAAGAAAAGTCTAGAAGAGAGGGCAAGGGAAGAGAAGATGGTAGATGGAGGAAAGAGAAAAGAGGTGAAAAAAGAGAATACGAGAGAAGAAAAAGGAGGAAGTGAAAAAAAAGAGGATAGAAAAGAGGATATGACAGAACAAGCGAGAAGAGAAGAGGTAAGCAAGAAAAGGAGGGAGGGAGAGAGGGAGAGAGAGGGAGAGATAGAGAGAGAGAGAGAGAGAGAGAGAGAGAGAGAGAGAGAGAGAGAGAGAGAGAGAGAGAGAGAGAGAGAGAGAGAGAGAGAGAATCTGTTTTGTTTTCTGAGTCTCATTACCTCTCCCCACTCCCAACCCAAGTCCTTCACCTCAAACCCAATGCAGCACTCGCTGTGACCATAGAGCAAGGCAGTTAATCTGTGCCGCATTTGGGTCAGTTCAGAAGAGAGAGCTGCGACTAGCAGGGGCCAAGACCAAATGTTGGGAGGTCAGGGATACTTATGGAAGGCGTGGAGCCTAGGGTGGAGGTGTGCCAACATGGACTTAAATCTCAGAGTTTTCTTTGCCTCTGTGCAAATGTTTCTCTCTTAACTAAACTTCTGATCCTCAGGAACTCCCAGCGGGACTAATTCTCACTAAATTCGGCTTTGATGTCCAGCCAGGTGTCCAATCTGTCCCGGTCTCGGGCGCAGACACCGACTGCGTTTTTCCACAGGCAAGTTATGGCGGGGGTAGGCGGGGGTGGAGAGAAGGAAAAGTTATAGGGAGATATAGTGGGGTAATAGAAGAGCGGCTGAAAGCAGTACCGTTAACAAGAATCCCTTCCCTTCCCGTTTTCTACCTAGCTCATTTCCAAATTGTCCCCAGCGGCCTCTTACCTCCGGGACTCTAGAAGTTTTCCCAAAGTTCGAACCTCCCACCCGGAAAGGATCTGGATGTAGAGACGAGGCTCAAATCCCCGTTCGGCCGCTTTAAAGAATGATCTTGGGTGTGTAACTTTTCCTCTGTAAAATAAGGGGAATGGACCAGATGAATTTTACTGTTCTTTTCAATTCTAAATCCTATGAGCCAACCAGAGAAATGGTGGGATGTGTGTAGTGTTTGGGGTAGGGAGATAGGGAAAGGGGAGGGAGGACCCTTGGAAAGGAAAGAGGAGAAAAAAGGAGTTCAGGAGCCAGAACTCGAGAGAGGTGGGAAGGGGAAGAAGCAGAGTATATCATTTCGTTTTGGAAACATTTTCAGAAATACCTTTCTGAGGATGCGTTCCCTGGCCCTGGGATTCGGGCCATAGGAAAACACGGATTGACCCCGCGGGAAACATGGCATTGCTCTGAGGGTGGAAGTCCAGAAGGAGAGGCCTCTAACATTTCGTTGCCCTTCTTTATCCGAACAGCAACGAGCTGGGGGATGTCTGGACGCTAGGGTCAAGGACTTTGTCTCGAAGTGAATCCGTGCACTCAGTGCCCAGCCTTGTGTCCCCACGTCGCCTCCGCCTGCCACGCGCACGCTCCTGCAGCTAGCTCGACGAGACACCCATCCTTTGCGGGGCCGCTGTGCTTTGTGTGGTGTGGGTTTCCCTGGAGTCGAAATACTATCTGAAGCCAGAAAAGGCTTTGATATTTCGAGAGCTTGGAGGACACGACGGAGTTGCAGATGTAGGAAACTGAGTCACGGAAGTGACCAGCAAAGAGGGAGGAGGAGGAAGCGGAACAAAAGGGTGGGTAAGGAACTGGAAAGCAAAGGGTGGATTTCTAAGTGGATCTGGTGTTTTGTTTTTTAATGTTATTATTGTGATCCCTGCTGTCAAAATATACTGGAAGATGTTGGGTACTTCCCATGCTTACCCTCCCCCCTTTTAGAAACTTGAGAAAACAGACTGAGTGAGGCAAATGACTTGCCCAGGATCACAGGGTTAGAGCCCAGTTCCCTGACTCCTAGTTCCACTCCAACTTTGCTCTCCGAAGTCAGCCTAGCCTCACGTGTGCCACCCAGAGTGCAGAATGTGAGAAAAAAAGCTGTCAGCTACCTCCAGTGCAGTTACTATGAGACTTAGGGATGGAGGCACAGCTTTTTTAATTCAGGGATTTGTCAAGTCGCCTCTATTAGCGAAGATTTCGAAGATATATATATATATATATATATATATATATATATATATATATATATATATATATATATATATATATATATATATATATATATATATATATATATATATATATATATATATATATATATATATACACATATTTTTTTTCTCCTTTTGGCTAGTCACACCCAAAGAGGCGTAATTTTTCCTACCTGACCCAGAAGCGCATAAATAAATGTCAATTGGATTCCGAATATCAGCGCCATCTTTCTGCCTCTCCTAACAAGTCGTGCGACTGCGATACAACCAGCTCAATTCCCATAATTGGAATTTTTTTACGTGTGGGGGAGGGGATGGGTAGGGAAAGAGGCTTGCCAATCTCCGACAAGCCCAGAAAGTGAATGAACTCTGGTTACAGTATTTGGAAATGCTAAGAAAAAATAAGTTCTGGGTCAGATTGGTGCTAAATCCTTGGTTGGGGATAATAGGCAAACCACTCCACTTCTTTGAGACTCAATTTCTAAATTAGTTAAAAAAAAAAAAAAAAAAAAAAAAAAGATAATAACCTCATAGGATTGTTTTAAGGAAATCCTTGTAAACGTCAAGTAGCCTATATGTTTTATGAAAAAAGATTTTTTTCCTCCCTCCCCCGCTCACTTTATTTTTAAATGGATCAGTGATTTTATTGGAATGAGGGTCGTTCTAAGAGTAAATTCCTGCTCCAAAAGAGGGCAACACTTGCTCTGCAATTTAGGAGATGTGTTTGGGGAACTGAGTTAAACAGTCACTTAAGCCAGTTAAAGTCAGGAAAAAAAAAAAAAGAAAAGAAAAGAAAAGAAAAGAAAAGAAAAGAAAAAAAGAAAAAAAAAAGAAAAGAAAAGAAAAAAAGAAAAAAAAAAAAGGATTTGAACTCAGCCCTGCCCCAAGCTAAGGACGGCTTTGCTATTCACTGTCTCTTCGAGGAAAGCAGAAAGATGTATTTTCTCATCTGTTCTGTCGTCTGTCGTTTTAAATACGCAACGTTCGGCTTTAAGTTCCTTTTAATTTATATTATTGTAGTTATATATTAAGAAACAGGCATTTTGCTGAAGACTATCCTTGGAGTTAAAATCTAGGTTCTAGCCTACCCTCTGACACACACTAGGTGAATCTGTGTGAACTACGGGCACACACACACACACACACACACACACACACACACACACACACCTCTAAATCTTTAAATTGAAAAAAAAAGTTTTACTAGTATAGTTTGTTTATCAAGAATTTATAAAAAATTTAAGATCGGGACAAGCTGGGGAAAGGGGAAAGAAGGAGAGAGGGAGGGAGAGAGACAGAGACAGAGAAAGACAGAGAATTAGAGATGGATATAATGTATCAATTTTCCCTATCCTGTGGATGGTGTGACCTGAACTTTATAAGGATAGGATGCACTGAGTCGTTCCGCGGGACAGAGGGAAGTTTCGCTGAACTGTGGATCCTCAGCCTCTACCTCCATTCCTCTCTCCGAGCAGCCCAGGGGTAGGATATAGTTTATTCAAGTTCGTTTGAAGCAGGGTGGGACACACCCGCACCGAAATTTACATCAGAGTCATTTTCCAGAAAAATCAGCTAAAAGACGGCTTGCGGGGACTTAACAGGGAGGACTGGACTGAATTCTCCGGGTAACAAGTGGCCTCCACTATAAAGCTCAATTCTGGCTTTGAAGACAGGTGGCTCCGAGTTCCAACTGTCGCATAGCCAAGTATCCCAAAATAAAGAGACACAAGTGCTGCTAGTGAGAATCTCTGGGTGGCTGAGCTGGGACCTTAGGCCGAAGGCAGGGTTTAGGATAAAGGACCATGTTGGGGTTCTACACTTGCTCTTTCCCAAATTGGCGCGAATGTAGACGGTTAGTCGGATTTTCTATTTCCCAGGTGGAAAATGTTGGAGACTAGGGCCAAGATGATAAAGTCCACTGTCTTAACCATTCTGCCACCCTCCCGTTTTCTCTCTCCTCTCCTCCCACCCTCCGACAATCTTCTCAGCATCAGGCTATGCTGCAGAGAAAAAGTTAACCCTCGTCCTGGGGAATCTTCATTTGGGAAGCCAAAGAGAGTTTTTATAGGTTTCATTATTTAAACTCTAGAGACAGCTTTATAGATTGCAAGGGATCCAGTAATCCCACCCTTCTGTTACATATTTGGGGAAACTGAGGCGCTGAGAAATTTTGTTACTTCTTCAAACGTACAGTTACTAGGAGTAAAATCTGTCTCTCCTTCTAGCCAAGTCAACTACTCTTTGAACTGTCCCTACAGTTTTTCCTATAAAGATCGAAGACCTTGCTCTTAAGGTACAGAGGAAACACCACAATGTGTGAGAAACATCTTTTTCCCCCATGCTAAGCTCTAAGGGAAAGTCCAGACCAGGTAAATGTTGGATGTGATTGTAAACCGAAATGCAGCATTACATTAAGCATGTTCCACCTTGGGGAAAAGAGAGAATGGAGGTATTTGTTTGTCTTGATGTGCTGGATTCTCCATAGATGATAAAATACTCTGGATGTTTCAATGTTGGAATAAGGGTTTGCTTATCCTATTAAGTCCTGAAACATTGTAGAGCTTTCTATTAAGAATCACAGAATTATTCACAGAAGTTTGTCCTCAGTATCCAAAAAGCAAGTCAATGTCTTTTGTTGAGATTATGATACATTGAATAGACAATCTGTTGAGTTTGTTGTCCATCAATTTATGTATAAATATACACACTCATGTCCCTCTGAATAAACACACGCATATATTAATGTGTTAAAGAGAGAAATAGACAACAAATGGACAATGAGCTCATTTAAAGTTGAGGAAAAGAGGAGAAGGAGAAAGAGGAGGAACAGGAGGAAAAGGAGGAGGGAAAAAAGGCGAAGAAGAAGAAGGAAAGTGAGTGTTGACGTGCTATTATTGTATAATTGTTGGATGCTTTTAATGATATTTTTCCTGAAACAGAGATCAATCCCCTCCCCTTTTTAATGAAGATATTTTAGTAGCATCTTTAAGTAACACAAAAACACAAATAAATATTTAAAGGAGCAGGATTCCAAGTCGTCAGGATGGCTTGTGGGGTAGGAATAATGAATCTTGTTTCTCTATACCCCTACTCCTCCTCTCACCAGTGGGAGCAAACAAGCAGAAAGAGGTATGCCGGAAAAAGTTTCTGACTTTTAGGGATATGGAATAGGGTAGGAGGAGGAAAAAAAGTGCCTGGAGACTAGGAACTGAACTCCGGGCTTCTCATTCCACAGATGCTGATTCTTATTCAACTCCCCACAACACTCATTCTGAAGGAAAAGGCTTCCTTTTTCCAGCTGTAATTCTATGATGCTTAATTATTCAATATTGAATACACCAAAGACTCCAACTTTTGGGCGGGTCAAAGGACAATGGACAGCGGCACGGTGTGTTCCAATAGGCTACAACATATTGAGGGGGTGTGCTGCAGTAGGATTAACGATGAATATGACTAGAGAGGACCTAAATTCTAATGCAGATTCTGCCCCTTGCTACCCGTGTGACTTTGAACAAGTCACTCAAAGTCTGACCTTCAATCTCCTTTCTGTAAACTGAATGGGGATGGGGGAGGGAGGGAGAAGATAGTGCACTAGATAGTTTCGGGTTCCCTTCCAGATTTAAATCCATGTTTCTAAGACATTATTAGGCAAGAACTGCAGCAAGAGAAAACGCATAAAGGATGAAACTATTCCTCAAGGCACATATGGCTGGGTTATGTAGGGAGAGCCAGACAAAACTGGTAGACAGTCTGAATTTTCCCCGAATATATCCCGGAAATAACAAGAGATCTGGATAAAAATAGCCTTCGCTCGTTGGAGTTCACTCAAAGAATTATTCGGTAACTTGAACGAAGGCTGCCCTGGATAAGAGTGAACTTGGGGCTAGGTAGCTATCTGCATCAGTGAAGGGACTATTCGTATTACAGATATATCAGAACTATAGCCTTAAGTCTGCAAATCCTGCTCAGACTTACTTGGGAATAGCAGAAGGAGCAATGGATTTAGGGTCGAGAGAGCTGAGAACGATTCCGCCTCTACCTAGTGATCTTAGGTAAGAAATGTCCCTTCTCCGAGACTCGGTTCCGCACGTCCTGGATAGGAATGACAATCAGTCTCCCTGCCAGTGTCGTGGACTATGAAAGTTCCTTAATTCATTAAAAAAAAAAAAAAAAAAAGACTTTGCTATTTTTATTTCAGGGGTTGCTGCTTTTCAGGAGAAAGACTTAACCAATGGCACTGAGTAAGACTATTGGGAAATTGTAAAACAGCCGCCGTCACTTCTCCCGGGCTGCAGTGGCGGGAGCCCCACATTCCCAGCTCCGCCTTAAACCAGTGAGAATCCCAGGGCGTTGGGTAGGCGGGAATGTTAGGACCCGGCTCCCTCACGCCTTCTGGTCATCTTGGCTAGAACCCATAAAGCTCCCTTCAACTCAGCTCTCACTCTGCTGACTCCATCAGGAAACGGCTCCTTGCTACAGAGCCCCGAGGCCTCTGCCAGAAGGAGCTCGCTTTGGGTATTCTCCTCTTTCTATTCAACTCGCATCCTCATTCCACTTATATCTCTCTCCGAGGCTCCGGGAGCAATGCTCAGGGTTCTATAAGAGCTGTCAGAGGAGCCAGGGGTTTGGTAGGGGTTTGGGGTGGAGGGACAAGGCAACCTGTGCGTCCTACTCCTCTATCTTGGGTGGTGGAGTAGAGAAAGAGAAGAGGTAGCTTTAAGGGGTTAAGCAGCCATTAACACCTTAGGGAAGTAGGTGACAAAGAGCTAGGCAAAGACTTAAGCTGGGTAAGAGCAGGGGCTGTACTTTTTAACATTGTATCTTCTTCACCTAGTAGGGTCGCCGCTTAGGCGGAGGAAAGCTGGAGGAGGAAAACAGAGCTCGGGAAATAAGGGATGTCGGGCAAATCTCTCCCTCTCTGGACCTATTTCCTAGCTCGGAAAAGTAGGGGGAGTTGTACTACTTGATCTTTAAATCCTTCCTAAAACTAAATATCTGGTCCTGTAACCCCGGCTAGTTATTAATCCTGTCCTGGCCTCAGTTAATGTATCTGCAAAATAAAAGGTTGGTTGTACTAATTGATGCCTAAAGTCCCTTTCAAGACTTTAAAAATCGTTCAACTGTACTCTCTACTCTACAAAACAGTTTTAAAAGATGTGTTTGTAAATTTCTTCCACAAGAGAGCTGGTGAAGTCCTTGGTTCACTGGGAGGCAGATTAGGGAAAGGGAGGTGGCAGTGAGTGAAATTTTTGCCCTATAGCACAGCAGGAATACAGAAAAAAAAAAAAAAGTCATCTGCGCTTGTCTATCACAGAAAAATGATTCTGCTTTTAATTGAGTAGTCAGAAAATAAAGAGGGGAACGAGGTTAAGCAGGATTCCGGAGCTCAGGTGTTTTAGAACTGAAAGAAGTAGTCACATAGAGAAAGAGAACAAGATTAAATTCGATATGAGATAGATGAGTAGAGATAGATAGATAGATAGATAGATAGATAGATAGATAGATAGATAGATAGATAGATAGATAGATAGATAGATAGAGTAGATTACCTTGGTGGAGAAAACAGAGAGGTAAAAATGTAGTGGAAAGAACATGAGATTGAGTGGAACACAAGTTCCTTGACGGCAGAAATCCTCTCATCTCCCCTCCTCCGTAGTATTACTATTGCCTGGTATTCTGTGAGTACCAGGTGAGGAACTTAATAAATATTTATCAAGTTTTATCTGAATTAGGAAATGTAACTAGGTTCTAATATCAGTTTTGATCCTACTTTGTGCGAGCTGAAACCAGTCTTTAACCTTTATTAATCTCAAATTCCCCATTTGTAAAATGGATGTGATAATATTTTAACCACCTATGCATAACAGGTGTTCTAAGTTGTTATTTGTAAAAAAAAAAAAAAAAAAAAAAAAAATTAAAAGACCTATAAATATAAGTCATTGTCCACAAAAGTGTTTGCTGGGAACAACAACAACAACAAAAAAGATGTTGGATACCATCTTATCTTCTGGGATAGCATAGATATTGTGCTGGGACATCACGTGTAAGATTAGAACCCACCTTAAAAGCTGGCTAGATGAGCATGCTCAGAATAGAGCGATCAGAATAAAACAACAATGGACAGTAGGAAGAGTTCAGAGTCTAAGTTTGGATCAAATAAATAATGAATAATGAAAATTAGAATAGAATTTCCTGAAACAACAGATAAAAGAATACCAGCAAAGGCATAAAAGACTTAGCTACAAAATTAGAAACAAGAGTTGCAACTTTGGGGAAAGTTCTGTTATTCAGGCTATTGTGCTGGGACCCCAAAACACTGACGAAAGCACTTTCCTAGATGGTACAATACAGACAGAAACCAAGAAAGACCTTGAACCCCAAAATGATGAAACTTTTGTCCAGAGACCAGATGTGACATTAAAAGCAGTTAGAAGATAATAGAACTGGTGAGGGAAGATAGGAAGACCTGAAGCAGAATAATCCTTCCCCATGCCCCTTTGGTTATTTAGTAGACTGTCCCCTACAGGGAATATTTTTGTTTGTTTTTACTATGACAAATCTATTTTAGCAACATAATAATTTAAGTCATTTTTGATGCCTATTTTAATTTCAAAAATAACAGTAATATCAATAGCAGTTCTACACTGTTAAGATAATACCCTGATGTGTGTAAAATTATAACATCTATAATGTTATCATTGTAGAACTTGTTCTCCTAATTCTGCTCACTTCATTTTATATCCATCCATGAATTTCTTCTGTAACTGTCCATTTCATCATTTTTTGAATAATTATAAACCATTATGTCACAACTTATTTTGTAATTTTCCAATAGAAGGACACTCTCCTAGTTCTTGCTTGAAGGTATCAAGAGAATAGCTGCTTTAAATGTTTTTTTACATATTGATCCTTTTCTTCATTCTTTGATTTCTTTGAGGCACAGGTCCAGAACTCAGTATAAGCCTTTATTGTTATTTTGGGGGCTGTAGTTATAAATCACTTTCCAGAATGAGTGAACCAATTCAGAGGTTCACTAACATTGCACTAATGAATATGTTTTCCTGAAGCCCCTTCAGTGTTTATAACTTTATTCTTTTTTCATCATTGCCAATCTGATAGATGAGAGGTGGAACCTCAAAGCTGTTGTAATTTGTATTTGTCCACTGATTGGTAATTTTGTTCTCGTTCTTGTCTTGTTATGATAACTACCATTTCTAGCACTGTGTTAAATGGAAGTAATGATGATGCCTAGCCTTGATTTACCCCTTATTTTGTGGGAGAAATCTATAATTTGTCCTCATTATGTGTGTTTACTCTTGAATTTAGAAATATATTTGTTATATTAAGAAAAGATCCATGGAGGGAAGATCTATTCTCAGCTATTTATATTTAATCAATCAATCAAAATTCTGATAGCTTCCCCAGAGGTCATCTCACTTCCTTTCTCAATAAATTCAATACTTGGCTTATAATTCCCCATGTTCGCTCCCCTCAATGTGGAAAAACTGGGACACTAATACACTGTTAGTGGAGTTGTGAAGTGATTCAACCATTCTGGAGAACAATTTGGAACTATGCCCAAAAGGCTATCAAAACTGTGCATACCTTTTGATCCAGTAGTGTCTCTACTGAGTCTGTATCCCAAAGAGATTATTAAAAAAAAAAAAAAAAAAAAGGGAAAAGGACCCACATATGCCAAATGTTTGCAGTAGCCCTTTTTGTTGTGGCAAAGAACTGAAAACTGAGTGGATGAGTTAGGGAATGGTAGAATAAGCTATGGTATATGAATGTAATGGAATATTATTTTAGAAGAAACAACCAGCAATCCAGCAGTGTTTCTACTGGGCTTGTATCCCAAAGAGATCATAAAGAAGGAAAAGGATCCCTCATGTGCAAAGATGTTTGTGACAGCCTTTTTTGTAGTGGCAAGAAACCAGAAACTGAATTGGAGAATGACTAAGTTATGATATATGAATGTTATGGAATATTATTATTCTTTAAGAAACAATCAACAAGATGATTGCAGAGAGGCCTGGAAAGACTTACATGAACTGATGCTAAGTGAAAGGAACAGAACCAGGAAATCATTGTACATGGCAACAACAAGATTATATGGTGATCAATTCTGATAGACATACAATGAGATGATACGGGCAGCCAAATGGCACAGTGGATAGAGTTCTGGTCCTTTAGACAGGAGGACCTGATTTCATATTTGGCCTCATAAACTTTATACTTTCTAGCTGTGTGACCCTGGGCAAGTCATTTAACCCCAGTTGCCTCAGGGGGAAAAAAACAATGAGATGACTGAGACTAGTTCCAAAGATCTTATGATGAAGAGAGCCATCTATACCCAGAAAGAGGACTATGGGAAATGAGTGTGCATCACAATATAGCATTTTCAATCTTTTTGTTGTTATTTGCTTGCATTTTGTTTTCTTTCTCTTTTTTTTCCTTTTTGATCTGATTTTTCTTCTGCAGCACGATAATTGTATAAATATGTACATGTATATTGGATTTAACATATATTAACATGTTTAACACGTTGGATTACTTGCCATTTAGGAGAGGAAATGAGGAAAAGGGAGGGAAAATTTTGAAACATAAGGTTTTTTAAGAGTCAATATTGAGAAATTATCCATGCATATGTTTTGAAAACAGAAAGCTATAATAAAAAAATAAAATAATATCATTCACAAAAATAAAAGAGAGAGAAAGAGAGAGACGATCAGCAGGATGGTTCAGAAAGATCTGGAGAAACTTACATGAACTGATGCTAAGTGAAGTGAGTAGAACCAAGAGAACTTTGCACACAGCAATAAGAAGATTATTAAGTGATGATCAACTGTGGTGGGATTGGCTCTTTTCAACAATGAGGTGATACAGGCCAATTCCAACAGACTTGTGATGAAGAGAGCCATCTGTATTCAGAGAGAGGATTAAGGACAGAATGTCAATCAAAACATAGTATTTTAATCTTTTTTTGCTGTTGTTACTGTTTGGGTTGCTTGGGTTTTTTCCTCTCATTTTTCCTGTTTTTGATTTGATTTTTCTGGTGCAGCATGATAAATATGGAAATATGTTTAGAAGAATTTAGAAGTTAAATTACACTTATTTAATCTACATTGGATTATGTAGAGGGAGGGAAGGAGAAAAATTTGGAACACAAGGTTTTGCAAAGATGACTGTTGAAAACTATTTTTGCATGTATCTTGAAAAACAAAAAAAAACTATTATTATGAAAAAGAAATTTCACGAAGGAATGAACTCCAGTGGATGAGATCAGAAAAGAAAAGGTGGAAGATATAGTATATGAGCTGCCTTTTAAAAACAAAATGATTTTTGATGCCTTTTATTTTTGCATTTCCCAAATATGTCCTCTTGTAAGAAAAGAAAAAAAAAGGGTATCAACACAAAGATTAAGTTTGATAGCATAAACATCATTTTGTACCTATTGTTTCCCACCACTCCCAGAAAAGTAATGAAATATATTTTCTCAACACTTCTCTGGTCATTACAATTATGTAATATTTACTCTTGTTTTAGTTTTCTTTTAACTTTTTAAATTATTATAATCATTGTGCACATAGTTTCTTCCTGGTTATTTCTGTCACTTGTTTTCAGATCATATCACTCTTCTCATGTTTCTCTCAATTTCCCATGCTCATAATTTCTTATGGTAGAATGATATTCCATAAAAATTGTTCACCATCAATGATTCAATTATTCCCTAGTTGATGGACACTTACTTTGTTCATAGCTTTTTATTTCAGTAGTATTTGAGCCTGGTCTTGAAAAAGAGACAGATGTTGATAGAGATAGAGTTGGTGAGCCAAGTTTCCATTCTAAGCAGTTGGGATGGCAATAAGCAAAGGCACAAAGACCAGTATTGAAAGGCTTAGAGGAAAAAAGGACCAGCAGTCCCAGTTTATCTGTAACATAGAAATTATTAAAGGGAATAATATGAGATAAGGCTATCTAAATAAAATGAAACCTGATTGCAGAGGCCTTGAATGTACATACAAGGAATTCACATTTTATTCTTTTGGTTGTGGGAGGCCACTAAAAGTTTCACTTTCCCTAATTATAAGTAGGAAACTCCAGTATATCTCAAGGGAAGATAGATCTCATTCCCCACTTGCCCTTCTTTCATTGTCTCCTGGGATCAGGAATCAGGAAAAAGAATATAGTTATGAATTTAGTTGAGTCATTAAGAAAAATTTAGTCATAAATTTAGCTAAATTCTTTACTGAATCTGTATATAACTTAACCTCAAGATATGGGGAACAAACTTGAATGTATATAGCTCAATCAAAATGCAGTGCTGTATCACTGATTCTTTTTGTACATCTCAAATTAGATGTCCTATATGCATCTTAAACTCAGCACATTTAGAGTAGAACTCACTATCTTTTCCCCTAAACCCTCCTTATTTCTCAGCTTCCTTACTGCTGTTGAGGATGATACTAATGATATTACCAGTCACCCAGGCTCCAATCATTCTTCACTTTCACCTCACATATCCAATCTATTGCCAAATTCTATTTCTATCTTTACAATAACTCCTCTGTATGTCCCAATCTCTCCACTTGCATAGCCAAAGCTCTAGTTCAGTCCCCCTTACCTCTGGCCTGCACAATTGCTATAACCTTCTAACTAGTCTTTCTGCCTCAAGTGTCTTTCTAATGCCATTCATCCATTATTCACCTGCCAAGGTGATTTATCCAAAGCATCAGTCTGACCATGCCACCTCATTGTTTAATGAGCTCCAGTGTATCCCTATTGTCTCAAATATGAACCCCTCTTTCATTTAAAATTCTTTATAAATTATCCCTTACTGGTCTTCTGACCTTTATCTATTGTCTAATTTGCACCGACTATCCCCTGGGCCTGGAATCCTTTGCCTCATCATCTCTGACTTTTTGGTTCTCTGGCTTTCTTCAATGCTCAAATCAAGTCCTATCTTCTGCAAGGGTCCTCCCAGCAATTACTTCCTTTCTATCTCAGATGACCTCCAACCTATTTTATATTTATCGTGTAGCCACTTAATTATTTATGTAATGGGGCACTTATCGATGGGGTCTCAGTCCTTAATATTTTAATATTATTAATAATATTTTCTCCTAGCCTTTTCCAAAGCCTAGTTTGGGAATTGGGTATAATATTCCTGAGAATTTTTATTTTAGGATATTTTTCAGGAGGTTATTGGTGGATTCTTTCATTTTCTATTTCATCCTTTGGTTCTAGGATACCAATGCAATTTTCCTTAATAATTTCTTGAAATATGATGTCTAAGCTCTCTTTTTATTATGACTTTCATATAATCCAATAATTTTCAAATTCTCTCCCCTGAATTTATTTTCCATGCTAGTTGTTTTTTTCCAATAAGATATTTCACATTTTCTTCTATTTTTTTCATTTTTTAAATTTTTGTTTTGTTTCTGATGTCTCATGGAGTCAATTATTTCTATTTACCCAACACTACTTTTTAAAGTAATTGTCTTCTGTGGGCTTTTATACTTCCTTTTCAATTTGCCCAATTCTATTTTGTAATGAGTTCTTTATTCAATGAATTGTTGTACTTTTTTTCTATTAAATGAATTTCACTTGTAAGGAGTTTTCTTTAGTGGTTCTTTTATGCCTCTTTTACCCATTTGGCCTCTTCTGTTTTTAAGGTGTTTTTCCTTCAGGATTTTTGTGCTTATTTTTTTTTAGCCAAGCTATTCACTTTTTTTCTGAGACCATTGGGGTTAAGTGACTTGCCCAGGGTCACACAGCTAAGAAGTATTAAGTGTCTGAGAACAGATTTGAACTCAGGTCCTCTTGACTTCAAGCTGATGCTCTATTCACTGTGCCATCTAGCTGCCCTAAAGCTGTTGACTTTTTAAAAAGTATATTTTTCTTTAATATTCTCACTTCTTTCCCCAATTTTTACTCTGTCTTATTTGATTTTTAAAATCATTTTTGAGCTCTTCCAGAATCTGAAATCAATTCACATTTTTCTTTGAAGCTTTGCATGAGTTGCTTTGATTTCATTGTCTTCTTCTGAGTTTGGCTTTTGATCTTCCTTTTCATCAAAGTAATTTTCTATGGTCATGTTTGTTTTGTGCTGTTTGGTCATTTTCTGAGCCTATTTCTTGACTTGTAACTTATGTTAAAGTTGGATTTTGATCCCAGAATGGAAAGGGCACTGTCCCAAATTTCAGATTTCATGTTTTTAATCTAGTTGAGGGGGGAGGTGTCTCTAAGTTTTCAATTCTTTCAAGGTTGTCATTACTGTTTTTCTGGCTTGTGCTCTCATCTATGAACATCTATAAGCATTCTTTCCTAACTTGGAATTGTGACCAGGGTCCATGTTCTTACTAGTGCTCCTCCTCATCCTGGAACTGCAATTCAAAACTTCATATGAGCAATATAACAGAGTCCTGTACCTAGTGCTAGCAAAGGTACCACCCATTGGGTAGGTCACAGAAGCTACAAGGAACTACAAGTCATTGTCAGCAGCACAGTCATTTACCTTGGGGCAAAACAATTTCACCTCCAGCAACTGAGGATGTGGCTCTTAATAGGATAAGGACTAAAGAGAAAGAACAAATGAGGAACTTGCATACAAAGTTCTATACTTTGCCTTATATAGTAGCTGTATTTAAGAAGAATAAACTTAATCCTACTGTAAATTTGCCAAAGGAATATGCTATTTAGAGGAGAGAATTACAATTGTATCCTTGATATATATTTTCCTTGTTGTTGAAAAATTATAATAGGATATAAGTCCTCCCAAAGTGAGAAAGTGCCCGCCTTTTTCTAGACTGAATGTGGTGATGGAGGGGACTATTTTGTACCAGCCACTATAAGTTTGAATCCACCCTCCCCAGGGACACAGTGTGTGCACAGCATGGTTTTGTGGAATGATATTTTTTTTTACTTCTGTTCTTGGTCTATCATCTCAATAAATATCTTTTTGTAAAACTAAATTGTTATCAACTGATTGATTTATGTTGAGAAAATGACAACTAATTAATTGATATTAAAGAGAATACCAGATGGATTATGATAGTATTAGAAGGTCTATCCCTAGATTTCTCAAGAGAAAAGTAATCAGCCATCCTCTGGGATCCATCAATTGGAATGGAAAGTGGCGAAAGTGAGCCTAGAGAAAATGCAAAGAAATTCAACTCATATGTACACACAGAAACTTCCTAAGAAGACAGAGAAATATTTAAGAGGCCTTCCCCATTGCATATTCCAAACAAAGAATATCAATATAATGAGACAAGCAGCAGGCTTAACTCAGGAGAGTTAAGTTCTAGTACTGAGTCTCTCACCATTTAGTTGTCTCACCTTAGGTAAATAATACATTTCTGGTCCCTACTATCCTCCTCTGTAATATGAAAGGGCTGAATTAATTGTCTTGGCAAGACTTCTCCCCACTCTAACATTTTTTGATTCTCTGATTGATTTCTCTGAGGAAAAGTGGAAGACCTTAAGCTCCCTCTGAATGCACCTGTATATACCTTTCAGGTAGGAACAGCACTCCAAAAGAAGTTAAAGTATAATGACTGGTACCTTGAATGGAATATGAAAACAATGAATGAAACATACTCTAGATTATTATAATCTGCTCTAGAGATCATTATAATATCTTCCCAATGTGCCTGTCATATGTTGTGGAAGGGGAAGATTGAATAAAGAAAGGCCATATAATAATTGGAGAGCAGCTAACACAGCCCTCACACATCTTTCCATCAATCTGCTGGATAGAAGATGCCCTAGACTAAGGGTCAAAGGATCTGGTTTCTATATTCGGTTCTTCCCCATTATTTTGAACTAATTCCTGAACCTCTGCATCCTGAGCCATTACTGAAAAGAGGATTTCCTGAAGACAGCAGCAAAAGGAGACTCAAGAATGGTTCGAGGTCAGAACAAAATGGCTTAAAGCATTTTGTGCTTTCAAATGACAGTATCCTAATGGGGTATTGAGAGTGTGAAAACATTAAGTTTCAGTTATCTCACAGAACTGAAATAAAAAAGAATAGCTCACATTCCTGTAGTCCTTCAGGGTTCACAAAGTGATTTCCTCACAACAACACTGTAAGGAAGACAGGGCAGGTGTCATTATTAAGCCCAAGTGCACACACTGAAACAGAATACAAACTAAATGGAAACTCTAGATGAAGGAAATCCCTGCCCTATTTCCCACAGCAGCTGTTCTAAACCTTTCTCCTCTTTCCTCAGATCCCCAGCCACCTCCCTTTCCCAAGTCTCACAATTACAACAGATAATTGATATTTCTAACTGAAAAGATTGGGACACTCTCACAGAGGGGCACTCACTTGATTCCAGTGTTCAAAAATTCCCAGAATTTAGAACCATTCACACCTTCCCCCATTCAATAAAAAGAGATAGGATAGCTCCACTCTTTGCTCTAGCTAATTCTTCACCTATGCTCTGAATTTCATCCCTTCATTAGTGCTCTAGAACCTTATTCCTACAATTATCCCATCTTTCATGCATTTCTGATATATCTGTTCCCTGGAGGTCAAAACAAAGTAAGGATTTCTAGTCATAATATGGGTTCGATTATAGAGTCAGATATCCCTTTCAATTTTAGCATTCTGTAATTCTTTGTTTGTGTGATTATAATATAATAGATAAGTTGGACCCGAGGTCAATCAATTTGCCCAGGGTCCCACAGCTAATAAGCACTGCTGCAGTTGAAACTCAACATGAGAACTCTCCTGATTCGAAGTCCAGCAGCATTCATTTCCACTACATTGCTAGGTCACTTTGTGTGCCACAGGTCAGGACCCTAATAGAATGAAGGGAGTGAGAACCTTTCCTCACAGAGACAGCAAAAATGAGATGATCAGCAATAAGCTCATGATTATCTAGTGTGATACAAATTACAAAGACCTTTTATACACATTCATGTAATTATCTTCTACCAACTACCACTATTAGATGATAGTAGAGCAGTAGATATTGAAAATGAGCGATCATTTACTGGAAGTCAGCTGAACAATTTTTGATACATTAACGTACTAAAAACAAAACAAAAAAACCTCAGGTGGAGCCATAATGTCAGGTGGGTAATCTGCCAATAATAAATGACACCACATTCAGCCATCCAAACCTATGCTATTCTTGGCCATGTATTCCCACAAATTCACCACAAGGCACCTATCCAACATGCTGGGGGCCTGTGTCAATCACTTTTGACATTGCAAGTTCAGTTCTCAGTGGAACACCCAGGCTGTCTGCAGATTTGACTTCATGATCACCTGACCACCCTATTTTCTTTGGCATCTAGATATTTCTCTGGTTGCATTCTCTATTCTGATCCTTCACAGTTTCAGGCTTCTCATATCCATCATGCTCCTTCTATTGTTCTCTAAGTGATAAGAATTTTTAATTCTTTGGAGACTGTGGAATTCTGTGTCTCAAAGCCAATCAACATAGCAGAGATTAATTCACTGACCAAACTTGACTGCAAAGGTTTTATGATGAAATATACCTCCTCCTCCTCTTAATAGGAATAGAAGGTAAACAACAGATAGAGAATGTGGTACAATTATCAGACATGATCAGAACATCACAAATTGTTTTGTTTTGCTTTGCTTGGCAGTGTTTTTATTACAAAGAAAAGTTCTGGTAGGAATGAAGAGGGAATAGCACCTTTAAAACATGGATTTTAAACTACATATATTTTATGATACATAAAACAGCAATCATCAAAACTATTTGGTATTGATTTAAAAAATAGAAAAGTAGGTTAATGGAACAGAAGAGACAAGGGATCCCATAACTTTGTATTTAATAAATCTGAAACCATTGCTGGGGTGGGGAGAAATATGGAAGAAAGAATTCCCTACTTGATAAGAACTTCTGGGAAAACTAAAAAACTACCTGAAAGAAATTAGTTTTAGACCAACGTCTTACATCATATTGCACAATGAATTCAAAATGAATATGTGACTCAGTATATTAAAATTATACCAGAAAAATTAGAAGAACATCAGATTGATCATCTTTCATAACTATAATAGATTAAATTTTTATGGAAATAAGGGACAGAGGCAATTACCAAAACAATTGGATCATTTTTATTATTTGAAATTGAAAAGTTTTGTATAAATAAAAGTAATGCATGTAGGATAAGAAAGGAAGTGATCTACTTGGGAGGGATCTTTTTATTAAATGTATAGGATAAGAATTTGATAGATAAGAAAATAAACAACTAATAAAAAATCATTTCCCAATAAATAGGTGGTCAAGAGCA
Organism: Sminthopsis crassicaudata; assembly: GCF_048593235.1. Lineage (NCBI taxonomy): Eukaryota > Metazoa > Chordata > Mammalia > Dasyuromorphia > Dasyuridae > Sminthopsis > Sminthopsis crassicaudata. The sequence continues at coordinate 87,235,440 of NC_133618.1, read as the reverse complement.
TGAACAAAGAGTTCTGAAAAGAACTGCCAACTATTAATGGCCATATGAGAGAATCTTCAAATAATTAATTTTAAAAATGCATATCAAAGAAACCTAGAAATTCACTCCTCACCCAGCAAATTAGCAAAGATCACCAAAGATGGGATTAGTCAATGTTTGAGAGGCTATGGAAAAATAAACTGTCTAATGAATTGTTTGATAATACTGTGAATCAGTATACCATTTTGGAAAGTAATTTGGAATTGTGCAAATAAAGTGGCTAAATTGTCCATACTCTCTAATCCATATTTTCTATTTTTAGGCCTATACTTCAATGAGGTTATTGATAAAAAAAATTCTATAAACATCAAAATATTTATACAGCACTTTCAGTGGAAGCAAAAAACGCAAAACAAAATGGATGCTAAACACATAATGTGATGCATGAATTCAAGAAATGAATTATATGATCATTATGGAAATACTTACATGAACCAATGCAAAGTGAAGTGGAGCCAAGAAAGCAATAGGCACACTGATTACAACAGAAATGCTGCCCTACCCATAAGGACTACAAAATAATTCTTAATTGAATGTTGTAAAGTTATAAAAGGTAAACTTGGACCCAAAGAAGAAATATAAGAAATCATTTTCCCACTACCACTCTTTTGCTAATGTGGGGGAGAGAATGACTATGAGTATGGAATATTAAATATATTAGGTTGTTTTCATTTTTAAATATGTTGAATGGGTTCCACTGAAAAAATTCATTGTTACAAGAATTGGTTTTCCGAGAAGTGTGTGATACAGGGAGAAATCTAGATGATAAAAAATAAAAGATATAAACAATAATATATTAAAAATAAAAAGGGTTTGTTCCCACCATATTTCAGAATTCTATATTCATCATCCAGTAACAGAAAAAAATTAACAAAATATCTTTAAACAATGTTTATTGAATTTAAAAAAATTATTTAACTCAATCTCCACAACAGCCCAATGCTACTGAAGATGCAAATATTATTCCTATTTTATAGATGTGAAATTAAGGTTCAGAGGTGAAGTGAATTACCCAGGAGTATCAATTATTCATCTTCTATTGATGTTCTGACACTAAGTCTGGTATATTTTCCATTGTACAGTATATGTAAGCTCCCTTAGTTCAGTGGGGGAGGGGAGCTATTATTAGAAGGCATTAGAATTATTCAGTTTGAAACTGACCACACTGTCCAGATTCAGACTTTACACATAAAAATGGATGGTGGTTGAATATTCAGAGCCACAACAAGCCATTGCTGAAAATTGAGCATTTAAATATTCTCATCACTGTCCACACAATATATAGCTGGTAATAAAGTTAAAAGAAAACAAACAACTCATACACCTCCACAAATTCTCTCAATATGAGTACAAAGTGAGGAAAATAGATGAATCTTCATGCTGGATCTCAATGCAGTACTTTTCAAGCTAACTTTCTAATTAGATTTCTAAACTGTTTGTTGTTGAGGGTTGGGTTTTATTTTTTTTTTTGGGGGGGGGGGAGACTCCATTTGGAATAAGTATCCAAACTCTTTCCTACATGTCTTAAGAGTCTTAGAATATTAGATCCAGAAAGGATCCTACAGACTGTCTAGTCAAATCCCTTCATTTGACAAGTGAGGAAACTGAGTCCCAGAGTTGGAAAATACCCAAAGTCATCCAGCTTGATTCTAAAGAAATCTTCAGCACTCAGGACTGATCTTTGTCCTCTAACCTCTGACTTTCTTCTGCATTGTTGCTTTATATCTTTTCCCTGTTCAGAATTCTATTCTTTATTTCACAGTCAGCTTCAAAAACTTTCCACTTGCTGAATGGCATTGCTTTTCCCTGAGCCTGAGCTCAACTATCTACCAGAAGTCCTATTAATTGTTTTTATTTCCTAACAGATTCATATTCTCTGGTGAAGGTGTTATTATCTGAGAAATATCAGAGCAAAAAGAATAATAAGGATTGAGATGGAGAGAAAGGAGAGGAAAATATAAAGGGAATGGGAGGGGGAAGTGTTAGAAAAAGAAGAGGCAGAAATGAGGAAGAGGGAAATGATACAGATGAAGGTAGGGGAGGCAAGAGAAAAGGAAAAAAGAAGAATGAGAGGAAGTATAAATGGAGGAGGAGAAACAAAAGAACAAGAGGAAAAGAATACAGAGAAGAAGAAAGGGTTAAGAAGGAAAAGAACTATCTAGAGAAGACAGAAGAAATGGAAAGGACAATATGGGGAGATGAGAGCAGGATAAAAGGGGAAAGAGAAAAAAAAGTGAAAAAAAGGAAGAAAGAGAAATGGAAAGTGGAAGGAAAAAAGAGTAATGGTTTATTGGATTACATAATTACAGCTAAATTCCTTTATTTTCTACATTAAACAACAAAAGTGATAAAGACTAAGACTACACAGATAATTGAATAACAGAGTCAAGATTCAAATCCTGATCTTTTGAAAGGAAGCCCAGTACACTTTTTTTTTTTTTACCCCCAAACACAAGTAACCTGTGTTTTCCGTAAATCAGTGCTGCCACCATCTGAGGTTTCAGAATATTCTGTTAATTTCAGAATACGAAACCAGTGGCTTCTGTAAATCTCTTAAGAATCTTTTTTTTTTTCCTGATAAATTCTAGAATTAGCACCTAGGCTGTAATAGCAGGAAGTATCCTGCCTGGCACCATGGGAAGTTGCCTAGAAGTAGATCAAAGATTGGGACGTAGAGATTCATGGGAATCCTACCTCAGACAGGTGCCTCTGAGGCAAGTCACTCAATTTTTCTCAACCTCAATTTCACCATTTGTAAGACAAAACAAAACAACTAACTTTAACGTAATTGTTTTAAAGTTTACAAAGAAGTTTACATAGATTTTCTCATTTGATCCCCCAACAACTCTATAAGATAGGCACTATTATTATCCCCATTTTACAGATGGAGAAACTTAAACAATGAGGGATTAAGTGATATGCAAAAGTTCACAAAGTTAAAGTGTCTCGTGGTAGAGTATATAAAGCATTAGACTTGGAATCTGGAAGATCAGAGATCAAGTCCTTCTTCAGACATCCTTCCTTTGTGATTCTAGGCAAGTCATTTTACCACTCAAAGATTCAGTTTCCTCATCTTTTAAATAGAGCTAATAAGCACTTATCTCACAGAGTCATTTTGAAGATTAAGAGATAATATGTAAAGTGTTTTGTAAACCTTAAAATATGATGGTGGTGTGATGGTGGTAGTGGTGGTGATGATGATAGTGGTGTCTAGACAGGAGTCAAACACAAATCTTCTTGACTTCAACTTTAGCAGGATGCCATAATAATGAGACCCATTTTGTGAATTCTTGGATAGAACAAAGAGATAGCACATATAAAGTGATTTACAAACCTTAATTGTCAAATAAAACTCTGTACTAATGTATAGCTATAATTAACTGTGTTGCATAATATATATGTAATATATACAATATAACTATATGTTAAGTTGAAGGAATCACATTACTCTTAGTCCCCCACCACAAATTATAAATTATAGTTGTTTTATTGTTATCATTCAGAGCTATGATTTCAGCAGTTTAGGAAACAATTTTGGAAATTTCCCTTTGCTGACAAAGATCAGTAACTTATCTGTAACTTATAGTCAAAAATGTTGAGTGACTTGACCATGGTCACACAGATCCTTCTGACTATAGGACTCATTTACTACATTAAACTGCCTTTTTGTATATATTTATGTTACTTTGTCCATACTTTGAATACTTACTCATACCTCTTTCCTTCTCCCCTCCCCTTCACCATTCCCACACATTTCCCAAAACCTCGGTGGCAGATATTGTTTCTTTTTTGTCATTGTATCTCCAGTATCTTGCAAAGTGTCTGACACCCAGTAGATATTTAATGAATGTTTATCTAAGTGATCTGCAGTTACAAGGTATTAAAGCTGTTGACTTTTTCTTTAAGTTTAAGAAATACCAGAGGCAGAATTATAAAGTACTTAAATTGTGTGTCTTGCTGTATTAGAATGTCCTTTTCATCAGTCTTCTCATTGGGGAATTGTACTCCTTTATAGATCCTTAATCTTGTCATGGTCCCTTATTTGACATCCATGCCTGAGTTCATCTGTCTAGGTCAATCTAGTATCAATATCTTTGAGAGATGGTATGGAACAAGGGAGTTCAGACCTAGAGTATGATATGTGGCAGGATCAGCACACTTTTTTTCTGCCTCTCTGCTCTACCTAATCCTCAGACTATGGAGTACAACAGAAAGACCTCTAGATTTGCAGTTAGAGATGTTGTTTAGTAATTTCAGTCATTCTGATTCTTTGTGACCCCATTTGAGTTTTCTTGGTAAAAACACCAGAGTGGATTGCCATTTCCTTCTCCAATAATTTTACAGATGAAGAAACAAGCAGACAGGGTTAAGTGACTCATACAGGGTCTCACAGCTAGTAAGTAAGATCAGTTTTGGACTCAGGAAGAAAAGTCTTCTTGATTCTATTCCCTGTACCACTTAGCTGCAGTCCAAGAACTTTGGGTTAAAATCTCAGCTTTGTTAAAATCCTTATGACTCAAGACAAGTCATTTCTTCTCTTTAGGCCTCACTTGAGGATGTTAGATTTGTAAGTTCTGAGCTCTCTTTTAGATGGACATTCACCTTGAAATCCTATGCTAACTAGTTGTTATGCCAACTGGATGAAAAATTCTGGGAGTTTGAGGAAGGCAGGGAGATGGCATTCCATTATGTCATCAAAAAATGGGAGGAAAAGGAATCAGAGCAGAAGGCTTGGAGCACTGGAGATTAATCTTGGTCAAGTTACTCAGCTTCAATTTCCCCACGTCCCAGATAAAGACAATAATATCACCTACTTCACAGAGTATTGTGAGGATAAATGAGATAATATACTTAAACTACTGTACAGACACTAGAGAACATTATCAATATTATTATTATTCTGTCCAAACATTTATACTTTTGATTAATTAGCCCCAAAATAATAGAAAATTGAATTTCTATTCTTAAAGAAAATGTTTCTTCCTAAACATGAAATAGTATGATGGGAGTTAAAGAGGTGATTTTAGAATCAGGACAACTTGGATCTGACTTCTGCTTTTTACATTTATTAACTGGGGAACTATAGGTTAAATCAATTAATATCCCTTAGTTTCAGTTCTCTAATCTGTAAAATGAGGATAATTTCAACTATGGTACATGCTCCACTGACCTATTGTGAGAATCAAATGAGTACTTCAAATGCTTTATACACCTTAAGACACTACATAAATATTAGCTATTACTAAAACCTTGAAGTATGTGTGCATGTGAGAGACAGAGACAGAGAGACAGAAACAAAGACAGACAAACTTTCACTAAGTACCTACCATCTGTAAGGAACTATTCTAGAAAGAGAGAGATTGAAAAATGTCTGCCCTCAAGGAGTTTATAATCTAATAAGGAAGAAACAGACATATGTGCAAATTATTATATTATAAAATAGAAAGAGATGAAATATGAGGAAAATACAAGGAAAGCTACAAGAATAGAAAAAGGAGAGGTCACATCCATTTGGGGGTGGGAGTGGAGTGGTCAGAAGTCTCATGGAGTAGGTGGCATTTGATCAGGGCCTTGAAGGATGGATAGAGAATTGATAGGTAGAAATGGTTGGTTTAAAAAAAAATCTCTGTGAAGGAAGAAAAGCATGGAAACCACACATTAAGATAAATGAATGGAAAACAACAGTAACTATTTCAGAAAAAGAAAAATGTGACTATGGGATTCACAAAAGCCATGCTCAGAAAAATTTGTTCTGAACTGTGAATGGGGAGAACTATAAGAACATTATAGCTTCTAGTTAATAAATCAGATGGTATCTACCAATTGGAAAGAGAAGAATGGTAAAGAGAAAAATCTCAAGAGGTGTCTGTCCACATCCTAGTTTAGCTAGTCTATCTTGATTAGCATCTCCAGCTTCCATGAAATTTGCAAACTGCTTCCCATGTCTAGAATGCACTCCCTCCTCAATCCCTATGTGCACCCCTAAGAATCCCTAAATTCTTTCCCTGTTAATTTTAAATACTCATTGGAGGAAGGCTTCCCTAATTCTCTAGTTATTCCTTTCTTCCTTAAACAACATTGTTTTTATTCTCTGTTTAAATCTTACATTTCCCAGTAAAATGTAAGTACTCTGAGGGAATAGATTGCTTTGATGTTTGTCTTTGAATCTACTACTTTTAACACAGTTCCTTACACATAGTAAATATTTAATATATGCTTATGAGAATAACAAGAACTGTAGTTTGAAGCTAAATTCTGGAGAGCCTTGAATGCCAGGGTGGGAAGTTTGAACTTTATTTGTTAGGTAAAAAAGGAAACATCAGTGGTTTTAAGTAGAGGAATATCATGATCATTCTTTGGACAAATTAATCTAGAATGAAGAACAGGAAAAAATGGAAACAGGAGAGATAGAAGACATTTAGCAGGTGCCTAATAAATGCTTGCTTAATTGAGGTAGGAAGATGAGTCAGAAAGCTCATGCAAAGACCCAGGCAATAATCATCATCATAATCTTTATCATTATCATCATCATCACAACAATAATGATAATAATGCATATTTATGTAATTCTTACTATGTTCCAGCTACTGTACTAAGCAAACCTAGGGGAGTTTTCTGATCTTTGCCATTTTATAAGTGGAAGAACTGAGGCACAGATACGCAGAAAGATTGGTCCAAGGTTATACAATAAAGAAATAAAAGGCTTTATCACAAATTTGTTAGCAATAGTTTTTAATCCATGAGCTTTCTCCTAAAAGGTATTTTTAAAAAGTTGCAACTCGTTGCTAAGGCATTGAAACAAGCCCCATTCCTTACACATTGGATTTTCAGGAAAAAACTCACTTTGTGACTGAGTCATCTGTCTCTTTGTATGTCTTTGTCTCCGCCTGTGTCTCTCTGTCTCTGACTGTCTCTCCCTCCCAGCCTCCTTCCTTCTCCCCCCTAGCTCCCTCCCTTCCTCTCTCCCTCCCCCCCCCCTCTCTCTCTCTCTCCCTCCTTTCCCCCTCTCTCCCCTTCTCTTTCTCTTCCTTCTGCCCCCTCCCTCCTCTCTCTTTCTATTTCTTTCTTTCTCTCCCTCTCTCTCCCACTACCCTTCCACCTCTACAAATCATAAAATCAGGCTTTGGTGACTTAGCATTCAGACAGGCAGAAGATGACTAATTTCCTGACTATGAAGTGGCTATGTGGTGGCTTAGCAACAAGGGACAGGTGGGCTCTGAAATGAATTAATCCCCTCATTGACTACTGAGCTAGAGAAACCAATGCTCAATGGACCTTTTACAGAGACAGTTTTCAGTTGAGTCTCTTTTTCGCTGATTCATCAATATGACAAGCAGGGGACTCTGTTCTTAGATACTCCATGGTGAGATGGGATATTCTCTTTCTTTCTATGGCATTTCCCCATGGAACATGGGCTCAACTGTGCAAAAATGGTACTAAGTTTGTTGTTGACTTTTCTACTATGTGCTTCCTTTCCAGAGTAGGTGATCAGATGTCAGCTTTGAGGCACTGTTTAAATTTTGTGAATTTGAGAAATATCCGAAGTCCTTTAATTTGGAGGTAACTGGAAGCCCCTAATTACTATTACTTCATCACATTTTTTAAAAGATGACAATAAGGGGATGAAGCAGGTGAAATCTCCAGTTCTAATAGAAAATGAAATCAGAAGTAGATATGGACAAATTACTGATAACATTTATATACCATTTTAAAGTTTGCAATTAACTTTACACATCTGATTATCATAACACCCTGTAATGTAGATGCAATGATCATACCCATTTTCAGATAAAGAAACTGAGGCCGAAAGGTTAAGTGTATCACCCAGAATAAACATCTGAGGCAGTATTCAAATCCAGGATTTCCTGACTACAAATCCAGCCTCCTATCCATGGCATCAATCACATTACCTCTCAACTACTGGAAGACAATAGAAGGTTAAATGAGGAATTAGACAGAAAAGTGAAAGTTTCATATTAGAGGATCAGACTCATGATTACATTGCTGTAAGGAGGTCTAGGTGAGTAAATACTCTATACCAGTACATACCAGCCCTGTAACTTTTCTTCAACTTACTGCTTTAGAGTTGTCTCAGTTGATTCTCACAACTCTGTGCAATGGATCTGATTCTATAGATCTTTGAAGCCAAAAGCCATTTGAGTTCATTCATTCATCCAATCAGACATTTATTTGTAAAATATTTGTTAAATGCCTCCTGTATATAAGGCACTGTGTCAGTCACTAAGGGAGATAAAATTGTTATTATTCAGTTTTTCAGTCATGTCTGACTCTTCATAACCCCTTGGACAAAAGCACGCCAATGTTGTCCTTCGGGTTTTCTTAGAAAATATACTGGATTGGTTTTCCATTTCCTTTTCCAATGGATTAAGGCAGAGATTATATGATTTGTCCAGGATCACATAGCTAGTAAGTTTATATGTATAAAATTTGGGTAAGTCATAATCTCTGCCCTCATAGAAGCCACAGTCTAGTGGGGGATGTGATACTGACAGGAAAAAATACAACACAATCTTTTACATGATAAATACACTGAAGAAGTACACAACTGATGGGCTCATAGTGTGGTACAGTTTAATGGAAAGAATGGTAAGCTTAGAATTACAGGACTTAGGTTCAAACCCGGTACTGACACCACTATTAGATTTTGTCTTGTCTTTTGTAAGTCACTTAACTCTCTGATCCTTAGTTTGCCCATCTGCAAAATGAAATTTTTGGACAACATGAATTCTAACATTATTTCCAGTTTTAGATGGATTGTACCATAAAATAGTCATGTCCATATGGTATGATTCCCTCCCCTCATTTTAAAAAGCTCAGTCAGCTCTTCTGGATAATCTAGCAAAAGTCCAGTGTAATAGTTCTGATTCCTCAGCCTTCTGAAAGAAGTTGTCAGACAGAAAAATCCATTTGTGCTTTTTTCACTACTGTGTGTAATGCTACATGATATGATGTTGCTTTGGGGCAAGTAGTTTCTCTTTTCTGGATCTTACTTTTCTCATCTATAAAATGAAAAGATTGTACTCCTGAAGTCCCTTTCATTTTATTTGTAGGGATCTTTAAATCTCCTCTAGGAATATTCATGTCAATATTTCTAGAAAGGCAACACAGCTCAACAAAAGGGAGTACCTCAAGCTCTATTTTAACTTGAATCATCCCAGTCATCCACCATGAGCATCTCTCCACTACCAAGCAAATACCTAGATTTAGAGATGAATAGAGTTCTGGACTTGGAGTCAGGAAGATTGAATTAAAATCCTACCTTCTGACACTTATTATCTGTGTGGTTCTGTGCCTGTTATTTCTCTATGGTTTATCTGTAAATCAAGACTAATATCACCTAATTTACATGATTCTGTGATGATTAAATGAACCAAATACGAACAGTGACTTCGAAACTTTAAAGCACTATGTAAATGCTAGCTATTGCTATTATCAGGATCATCATTTTTATTATTGTTTTTACTCTGCAGTCTAATAGAAGGTCATAGCACCTTAGAATCCAAATGAGATGAGGGGATAGAGAATAGGTTAAAAAGTTACAAAATCTAACTCCTCCTTGAAGCACAGATAATCTTTCACTCCAGTCTGTTTTGTGACAGCTATTCACTTTTGGTATTGCTGGTACTGAGTGAAGCACCAGGTCTTTATTGAAGTGCCTCTTCCAGGCAGGATACAATAATAGTGATGTGGAAACACGTTTCAAATGGATTGCAAAAGATATGCTTGTTGCTTCCAGGGAAGTATAAAGCTGGTTAGAAATAAATAAAAGTACTTCTCAGCCTGGGCAGGGCACATGCAGGTACAAATAGCCTCTTCCTTGCTTGGGTACCTTTTTTGTCAGCTTCTACTTCCCTCTTATCTGTTGCTGAATCCCAACATGGCAGTCAACTAACTCTGATTTGGTTACAAAATTGATTGATTTATAACCTGTTAGAGCTCACATTTCCAAAAGGAATAATCTTAGCCTGCCACAATTTTGTAAAAACACATGACTCTATTTCTCAATTCATTGTTAAAGTCTTTCAATACACATGCACTACTCCTGGATACAAAGTCTTACATATAAAATGAATGATGCTTAATAAATCTTCTTCGAACTAAAATGAAAATTTAAATCTTCTTAAATTGTGATTTTTTTCCTTCCTAAATTTCGAATCTATGGAAGATATATAAATGAATACAAGTATAATGAGCAGTTGTGTATTTAGTTGTGTGGGTTTGGGGAGGTGAGAAGGGAAGTGGGGTGTATGGAAGAAAAAGGTCAGTCTCTGGCAAGCCTAGGAATGACTGAATAGAAGGGAGAGGCTCTCAGAAGGAGAGGAGATCTAGAGCTCAAAATTTGACCATAACACATCAGCTCTGCCTCCAGTAGGGCCAGAGGGAGGATGGATGCTATAGCAGAAGATAAAGCCACAGTGCCATCTACTGGGAAAATGAAGACTCCATCCCTTCTGCTTCCTAATTTGGATCACTCTGAGACAGGACCCTGCCTTGCCTGACTGCTTGTGATTAGTTCATCCGGCAGGTCTAGGGCAAGGCATTCCCTCTTATCAAGATGAGATCCTCTTCTTTTTGCTTCTCAGGACCTCTCCAAGGAGGGAGATTCTAGGCTTTCAGTTCTGGTGGCACAAAAAGAGTGAATTTCTATCAGTTGGCAGTTTTCCTAAAATTAGCCAGGATGATATGAGGGCAGGAAGTAAACTAATATCCCATAGCCTCCTGAAAGGGAGGACCTGTCCCATAATAAATGGCGATTTCCCAGTGACTGCTTCAATAAACAGAACTATATTCCTTCTCCCTCTTTTCATATTGGGGGAAGAAGGATAGACCCAAACTTCAAGGTCCTTGGTGAGAGAGGGCAGACAATGCTCAGTATGCCCAAGAAATGGTTTATATTTTCTTCTTAAAGTATTCCCAGTTCTGAAGCAGAAAGGTCTGCCCAGAAGAGAGTTCTGATTTCAGAAGATGGGGCAGTAGGGATGCGAAGTTGCTTAGTAAATTCAAAAACCTTATTAATGCTAATAAATTTGCAAGCATCCAGAATTTGCATAAAATGTTCCTGTAATGGTCCACAGTGACTCAGAGATGAATAAATGGGTAGCAGATTCCCTGAACTTATGCTCCTCTGTTAGGAATCATTAGAAATCTATTAAGCATGGCTAATTATTTTCTAGTTCAAATAAAGGTGTTAATAAGCTAGTAAACTTTTCTCACTTTTATAGAAATAATTAAACAGCCAATTATTTTCTTTCTTAAGTGTGACCATAAAGGAAAGAAAACTTAGCCGGTATCACCACCAGATGCCTTTTAATCAGCACTCTCATCCATCATTGTCATGACAGAGGGCTGGTTTATAGCACTTCATTATGGTTTAACAAGGAAAACAGGATTGTATACACCTACACAGCCCCACCTTGATCTGAGCCTGGAGGTAGCATAGAGAAGGATGAGCAATGGATCTCATCCAAGAGTTTGCAGGCACAAAGTTCTGGTGGTGTTGGCAACAGCCATTATCTTCCCTGTATCCTGGCTCAGACATGTACTTGGGTGACTTTGGGCACTTTTCCTGTCAGGTTCTTCATCAGTAAAATGAAGGTTATAAAATTTGAACTTACCTACCCCCACAGGGTTATGTTGGGGAAAAGCTTGCTGAGTCCTGAAGTGGTAGAGTAACATGAATTGTTATTATGCTTCAGGGAAGGGGGTGAGAATTAGGTAAGGATTGGAAAGATTAGAGTTCATAGAAAAGCAGATATAATATTCACTTTGTAGTTAGGATTCACATCCCACAAAAACTTGTGCCAGCTCTCAAAGCAAGATTTGTTTTTATCTTGGAATTATTTCCAAGTCCTTTTTCTTGAAAATTCAATACTCTGTGTTGGACTTAACTCCTCATTCTCATTCCATATGACTTTTGTTGTTCCTCAGTTATTTCAGTCATACCTGACTCTTCATGATTCTATTTGGAGTTTCCTTGGCAAAGATTTTCCCCTCTCTCCTCTCTATATACCTTGTCTGTACCTACTCATTTATAAGTTCACTTCCTACACCCATTAGAATATGAACTCCTTAAGGATTAGGATTATTTTTGCTTTTCTTAGTACTTGTGATACTTAGTACTAAGTACTTAGTACAGTCATTTCTTTCTCTAGCTCATTTTACAAAAGAGGAAACTGAAATAAACAGAATAAAGTGACATGCTTGTAAAGGGCTAGAACTGAGCAATGCACTTGGATAATGAAGCACGTGAGACTAATTGCCAATTGGACAGTTCCCTCTTAACTTGTTTGAAGGTTGACCCTCCCCAGTTGTTCTGTGCTAACTTGATTGGTGGGACAAAGAGCGGGGAGTGACGTGTGTGGGAGGAGTAGGAGGAGGAAGAGGAAGTGAGACACAGAAGCTGACTCAGTCTCTCCAGGAGTTTGAGGGAGGAAGGTGTGTATGAGGTTGCTAGCCTAACCCCCTGACCTTGACTGTAAAAGATCAAGAATAAAGAAGTTTAGTGATCCTGACTCCAGCTGATTTCTGGGAAGACAGAGTTCCAGCACATGCTCATCTAGAAAGTGTCGGAGACTGGATTTGAACTCAGGTCTTCTGCTCTTCAGGTTTAGCATTCCACCCACTATGACCCCCAGATGATCCTCCATGTGATCAGTCTTTAAAAATCTTGTCATTCAATGATCCAAGACAATTCTAAAGGACCCATAATGAAAAATGCTAGCTACCTCTAGAGAGAGAAGTGATGAACTCTGAATGTAGATTGAAGCACATCTTTTTTGTTTTCTTTATTTTTGTTGTTTTATTTTGTGTGCATATATGTGGGCAGATGGGAAGGTTTTTATTTTTTGTTTCTTTTTTTGCAACATGATTATTATGGAAAACTGTTTGGCATGATCTTGCATACATAATTAAAGTGCTTGCTTTATAAAGAAGAGGGGAAGGACAGGAGAGACAGAAAGAATTAGGAACTCAAAGTTTAAAAAATTAATTATAAAAAATCCTTTTGTGAATTGGAAAATATTGAATGAAAGAAAATAAAATAAAATTTTGTCACTTCTACCTTAACAACCTTTATAGTATCTCTTGTTAATACCTCTCATAGGACCATCATCCTAACTCAAGCCCTTATTACCTCTTGCCTGGACCATTATAATAGCCTTCTTTTTAATCTTTCTGTTCCAAGTCATTCTCTCCAAACTATCCTTCTTTTAGCTGCCAAAGTAATTTTCCTAGGGTACAGGTCTAACCATGTCATCCCTCTCCTGGAACCCACTCACCAAACCCTAGGGATTCCCTTTTAGTTCTAAGATCAAATAGAAAGTGCATTGTCTAACATGTAAAGCTCTCTACAACCTGACCTCTTTCGACCTTTCTACTTCTCTTATACTTTACTAGCCATCATACGCTTTATGCTACACTGACTTACTACTCCTCTAACTCCATCTCTGCTCCCCACGTTTTTGCATTTGCTGTGCCCTATACCTGTAATATTTTTTCCTCCACCTCTTAGTTTCTCTGCCTTCTGTCAAGGCTCTGTGTTCTGCCTTTCCTAACCTGGCTCCCCCAGTAGCTAGTGCCTTGCCCTTTGGGATTACCTCCCATCTACCCTCTCTCTATATCTTATGTATACCTCCTCATTTACATGCTCACCACTACCCCCCATTAGAATATGAATTCCTTACTTAAAGTCGGGTCTTCTAGCTTCTGGGCTCAGGATTTTTGCACACATTGCACTTCTTATGCCAACTATGCATGTGATATGGTAGACATTGCTGATTTTGTTGGACTGCAGTGTAGAGAAGGGACAGGGTCAGCATCATGTGGGGAGTAAATATATGGAAATGTAAATATAAACATGTGAAAAGTGAAGCTTAAAGAATTTAAGTTGCTTGACCAAAGTCACACATGAAGTAAGCAAACACAGGATTCAAACCCAGTTTTTTTGATTCATCTATGTGAAAAGTTGTCATATTCTGCTTTGTTGGCTCTAATAAAAGTTAAAATTAAATAAGTTAGAAAAAATAATATTAATTCCTTGAGGGTAAGGATTATTCTTGCTTTTCTTTGTATCCTCAAATTGTTAGTCTTACAAATGAAAAGGGGGATCTTTCCACCAATGAAGAGGAAATTAGAGAAATAATAAGGAGTTACTTTGCCCAACTTTATGCCAATAAATTTGATAACTTAAGTGAAATGGATGACTTCCTCCAAAAATATAGGCTTTCTAGATTAACAGAGGAGGAGATAAATTGCTTAAATAGTCCCATTTCAGAAAAAGAAATAGAACAAGCTATTAATCAACTCCCCAGGAAAAAATCCCCAGGACCAGATGGATTTACATGTTAATTCTACCAAACATTTAAAGAACAACTAACTCCAATGCTATATAAACTATTTGAAAAAATAGGGATTGAAGGAGTCCTACCAAACTCCTTTTATGACACAGACATGGTACTGATACCTAAACCAGGTAGATCAAAAACTGAGAAAGAAAACTATAGACCAATTTCCTTAATGAATATTGATGCTAAAATCTAAAATAAGATATTGGCAAAAGACTTCAGAAAATCATCCCCAGGATAATACACTATGATCAAGTAGGATTTATACCAGGAATGCAGGGCTGGTTTACTATTAGGAAAACTATTAGTATAATTGACCATTTTAATAATCAAATTTAAAAAACCATATGATCATCTCAATAGATGCAGAAATAGCATTTGATAAAATCCAACATCCATTTCTACTAAAAACGCTTGAGAGTATAGGAATAAATGGATTATTCCTTAGAATAATCAGGACCATATATTTAAGACCGTCAGTAAGCATAATATGAAATGGAGATAAACTGGAACCTTTCCCAGTAAGATCAGGAGTGAAACAAGGTTGCCCACTATCACCATTACTATTCAATATTGTATTAGAAATGTTAATAAGAGTCGAGAAAGAGATTAAAGGAATAAGAGTAGGTAATGGAGGAAATCAAACTCTTTGCAGATGATATGATGGTATACTTAGAAAACCCCAGAGATTCTAATAAAAAGTTATTAGGAATAATTCACAACTTTAGCAAAGTTGCTGGATACAAAATAAATCCACATAAATCCTCAGCATTTTTATATATCACCAACAAAATGCAACAGCAAGAGATACAAAGAGAAATTCCATTCCAAACAAATGTTGAGAGTATAAAATATTTGGGAAAATATAATATCTACCAAAGAAAAGTCAGGAATTATATGAGCTTTTCTTTTATCCTTAGTGCTCAGCACACAGTAACTTCTTAATAAGGCATCTAAAAACAGATTGATCAATCCCATATTATTTGTATAAATTTGGATAAATTATTTGATCTCTCTGTACTTTATCATTTACAAAATGAGGAAAAGTAACTTCATGGCTTTCGAGTCCTCATCTAATTCGACATCACCTTCTAGCTCTAATTCTATAATTATATAACACACTAGTTCTAAGACTACACAATATTCCCAGAAACAACAATTTCATTCATATGCAGATTAAAACAAAATACACATGTTGGGGCAAGGGAAGACAGTGTTTTCCTTGGTTTAGTTAAAAAAAAAAAGTAAAGAGCAGAAAAGGAGGCATAAAACTAATTTTAAAAATCTAGTCATTCACTATCATCCCTTTCCTGAATTTTCCTTGATTTAATTTAAAGGTGGTAATCTTCCCTGGCTGGTTTGGAAGAAACAGTGAGTTTGATGGAAGCTAGGAGTCATGGGAGATGGAGTAAGGGAGGAAAGAGCCGTCCATATACACAAATCTTATATACGCTTGTCCTCTCATTTTGGCTCAGGTGTCATAGTACATAAAATTGTGCTGGTCTGGTTTTAGAGTTCATTAGGTCAGTCTTTAAAGGGGACATTAAACATATGGCCTTTCATTCACTTTCTTTCTCTCATTCACCGGCCCTTTTTTGATTGTGCCAGAGGAACACACTGATGCTATGCTTGACAACTGAAAGGAACTGGAACCAACCCAAACTCTTAACTCTTTGCACTTAGAGGTGCTAATCCTTTATTTGCTTTGTGTTTTCAAGCAAACCACCAACCCCTCTGAGTCTGACAACACATCCTGATGAAAGGTAGGGAGGAGGGATGGTTACTCATTATCCCCAAGAAGTTCTCTTTGGAAGGAATGGTGAAGGACTAGTTTGGTGCTCTCCCATC
Source organism: Sminthopsis crassicaudata (assembly GCF_048593235.1). Lineage (NCBI taxonomy): Eukaryota > Metazoa > Chordata > Mammalia > Dasyuromorphia > Dasyuridae > Sminthopsis > Sminthopsis crassicaudata. The sequence continues at coordinate 87,219,190 of NC_133618.1, read as the reverse complement.
AGAGGTCATTATGGGGACAGCTGAGGGAGAATAATGAGAGTTCCAGCACACTCTTGACAAGAACTAGGGGTTGAAAACATTCCAAGGGATGTTAGTGTAGCATTGGTGTATAGTAGTATAGTAGTTTCCCAAGAGGAAGAAATTTGTATTTCTACTTCCTCATCCTTTTCTGTCTTTAATGAGAAGTCACCGCACCTGATACTTTTCTTCCAGAGTATTTTTGTCTTCCAGTGACAGGATGGTTGGGATGAACAAAGGAATAGCCTACACATGAATTTCTTTCCTCCATCCCTTCCTTACAAAGTGTTAGGAGCAGACCTGATGGTAGTACCTTGTTATTTCAAGTTCAGTGTTGGGAAAATGAAACATCATATTCTAGTGTTCCACCAATTCTAAAGGGCATCCATATAAGTGGAACCTTTTATGTTTATCCTAAGTGACCAGAAAGCCACATCAATATACCCAGAGACTACCAGAAAATTATGTCAAGAGAGATGCAGCTTGAGCCTTATTCCACCACTGGGATGAGGTAGATATTGGTCCTATCATACAAACAATGTGTCAGCTGTCATGTCAGAGAATTAGCCTGGAATAAGGAAGACCATTTTCTTGTCTGTCCTCAGACATTTATTAGCTGTGTGACCCAGTATAAATTATCTAATCCCATTTGTCTTAGTCCTCCATCTATAAAATGAGCTGGAGAGTAAAATGGCAAACACTTCAGTACCTTTATCAAGAAAGCCCTAAGTAGGATAATGAAGGGTGGGACAAAATGACTGAAAAAAAGGGATACCAGGAAGAGTATCCATACAAAGTCAAGGAGGCAAAAGATGGAATATTTTGATACAAGAACAGCTGGATTAGTTAGTTACACCAATAACTGGGGAAGGAAAATAAAGTGACATCAGTCTACAAAGAGAATTTGTAGCTATATTGTGAAGGACATTAAATACTGAAAAAGAAATTGTATCTTTTCTTGGGAAGTAAATTGATATTTCCTTTTAGAAGGAGCAATTGATTTTCTTGGGCAGAAGTGGCATTTACAGACTTGTGCTTTAGGAATATTAATTTGTCAGCTGTGAAGAAGAGTTGGAAAGCAAGGAGAGGAAAATCAGTCAGAGATTATTGCAGTAGCCCACAGGAAAGATGATAAGAGCCCAAACTAAAGAGATTGTGTTGTTAATGGACACAAGAAAGGAGATGGATATAAAGATTCCATGGTATCTGAATAATCAGAACTTGGCCTTTGATTGAAAGGGGAAGATAAGATAAACAATGGAAGAGCCAATTATGAATTCAGATTGCAGAGAATATAATCAGAGAGTGAGGATGTATTGTAATTAGGAGAGAGAGGAATGTGTTGACCTAATAATCATTGATGTAATTAATCCATGGCAACTGTTGAGATCACTGAATACCTACACACAGAGAAGATGGGACATAGATAATAATCCAGCAAAGTAGACAGAGCAGGGAAAACAATTAGATAGCAGCAATTTATATCACTAAAACCTAAGTAGGGAAAATCTAGATTAGAAGTTCTTTATTTTAGGTTAACTATGTGCAGTTCTTTTAAACATATTTCCATATTGTGCAAGAAAAATCAGACCAAAAGGGAAATAAAGTGAGAAAACAAACAACAAAAAATGTGAAAACACTATACTTCAATGCACAGACTCCATAGTTCTCTCTCTAGATACAGATGGCATTTTCCATCTCAAGTCTATTGAAATCGCCTTAAATCACCAAGACCCCAGTTGATCATCACGTACTCTTAGTGCTTCATACAATGTTCTCTTGGTTCTGCTCACTTCACTCAGTTCATGTAAATCTTTCTAGGCTTTTTTTTTAAATCAGCCAGATCATCATTTCCTATAGAAGAATCACATTATAATTTAAAACTTATAAGTTACCATAACTTATTCAGCCATTCCTCAATTGATGAATATCCACTCAATTCCAAGTTCCTTGTCACTACAAAAAAAAAAAAAAAAAAAAAAGAGCTGAATGACCATTTTTATACATGTGCGTCCTTTTTCATGATCTCTTTAGGATACAGACCCAGTAGAGACACCGATGGATCAAAGGATATGCACAATTTGATAATCCTTTGGGCATAGTTTCAAATTGCTCTCCAGAATGATTTCACAACTCCAACAATGTATTACTGTCCCAGTTTTTCCACATCCCCTTCATTATTTATCATTATCTTTTCCTGTCATTTTAGCCAATCTGAGAGATGGGAGCTGGTACCTCAGAGTTATTTTAATTTGCATTTCTCTAATCAATAGTGATTTAGAGCATTTTTTCATATGACTAGAAATAGCTTTAATTATTTTCACCTGAAAATTATTCATATCTTTTGACCATTTATCAACTGTAGATCAGCAATTCTTATATTGTGCCACAGACATGTGTTTTGGCAACAGACTGGTGAAGCCTGCAGACTCCTCAGAATAATATTTATTGCATAAAACAAAATACATAAAAGTACGAATGAAGCCAATTATATTGAGAGGTTATTATCAAAAATATTTCTAAAAGTTTGCTGACACCAGGTGAAAAGCCCCCAGAACAGATGATGGTAGTGGCCAATAGCTTCAAATGCTGTAGAGAAGACAATAAGTAGGGCATCTGAGGAAAAACTAATGTATTTAGCAACTAAGGAATTGTTATTAACCTTGGAGAGAAGAATTTTATATAACTAGGGATCAGAATCCCGATAGCAAGGGGTTTAGGAGTGAATGAAAGGTGAGAAAGTTGAAATAACAGATAGTTGCTTTTCTTTTCTTTGAATTTAGCAGTGAAATGGAAGACAAATGAAGGATGGTAGCCTGAAGAGATCACAGGGTCAAATAAATGGCTTTTTAAGGTTGGAGGTGATCTAGGTATATTTGCAACAGTCAAAGAGTCAGTGGATAGAAAATGAAGACTAGAGAGGATGAACAAAGGGGCAACTCTCAGAGGAGATTGACAGTGTATTATGAATTCCCTCTTCCTTGAGAAATTGTAAAGGAAAATTATCTTAGAACCACAGGGCACAGTAGAAACTGAAATAATCCACATATCTTCTCTTAAAATAAATTCCAAAATGAAAACTCCCGGGAATATTATAGCCAATATTCCAAAGCCAAGGAGAAAAACTGCAATCAGTCAAAAAGAAATAATTAGTTTATTATGGAGTCAAAGTCAATTTTATATAAGATTTATTAGCTACCATTATAAAGGAACATAGAGTTTGAAGTGTGATTTTCCAGATGGCAAAGGATTTGAGATTACAATGAAGAACATCCTATCCAGAAAAAAATTAATACAATCTGATAAAATGGAAATGGGCCTTTAATGCAATAGAGGAAATTCAAACATTCTTGATGAAAAGACCAAAGCTAAATAGAAAATTTGACATTCAAACACAAGATTCAAGAACAACATAAAAACATAAATATGAATGAGAAATCATAATGACAAGAAGTTTAAACTGTTTACATTTTCATATGGGAAGATGATATTATGTGTATATATTTACCCTAATTACATTATCACTATTAGGGCAATTAGAAGAAATCTATGTTGGCATAATTTCAAAAGAAAAATGGAACAATGAGAAAAAGGGATGCACTAGAAGAAGGGGGAAGGGAAAGGAAGAATGGGGGAAATTATTTCACATAAAAGAGGCATGAAAGAAAGAATTTTTACAATGGAGGGGAAAATGGGGAGAGAGAATTAGAAACACTTGTACTTTATTCTCATTTGAACAGGTTCAAAAAGAGAAAAGCATACATACACACAAAGTTGCTTATAGAAATTCATCTTACCCAGCAATGAGTAGGAAGGGAAGGGATTAAGAAAAAGGTGATGAGAGGGAAAGCATAAGGGAAGAAATGGTCAGTAGCAAAACAAACTTTTGAGGAAAAGACAAGTTAAAAAAAAGAAAGAGAAATGGAAGAGAACATAATGGAAGAAACAAAATTAGCAATCATAAATGTGAATGGAATGATTCATCCATAAAACACAATAGAGCAGAGTGAATTAGAAACCTTGACATTGGTGTAGTGGGAGGAAAGACTGTTGGATTTGAAGTCAGAAAGGGGTTTGAATCTCTACTATGGCAGTTGACCACAGTAGCTACTAGCAATTACTATAAAGGATGAAAGATTTATCTCCCAGTATGTATGGAGAGGAAAGAAGTTGATGGTGGCTACTTAGAGTGGATAATGTTTGTCTTTTTTTGCAAAGGCTCAGTAATTGTTTTGTATAGCCAAAATGCATGCTGCCCACCCTCCTACTAGACAAGGTTAAAATCTTAAAGAATTCCTCTCAACTTCTCAAATTATCAAGGAAAATGAAGTGTTTCTCAAATAAAGAATGGAAGAAATATTCAAGGTAGAAACAGAAGAAAAAGAAATTGAGACGGCATAGGAGAAGTCTGACGTGTCAGAAGGCTGAAGAGTAGAAAAATAAGATATGAAAGGAGAAAGGGAAAAGAACTTAATGCTTGGATATAATTAATAGACATGACTTCATGTTGGGTAGGGGTGCATTACATTAATTTCAGGGAAATCCATAAACTTAGATGAGGAAAAGAAATGTATCTTTATTTTCATTAACCTTTAACTGAAGTTTATCATTTTATCAATTATATTTGTAGACACCAAATTATTATTGTTATTATTATTATAAGAAAGTGTCCTTTTCAGCACTGTCTGCATTTTCATTCATACTTCTTGGCTTAGTAATTGAAACAGGTGAGTTGGAATACTCTTTATTGCTCATTATCACTTCCAGGTTCTCTCCTGCAACTCAGTAACCCTATTCCTTTAAAAGTCATGCTATTCATATCTAAAACAATCAAAATCCTGATGGCTGCTGTCTATAGATCCCTAGGTCACCTCATTTCCTTTCTCAATAAATTCAATACCTATCTTATAATTCCCCCTCACCCCCCAATGTGGGAAATACATTGTTGGTGGAATTGTGAACTGATTCAACCATTCTGGAAAGCAATTTGGAACTGTGCTCAAAGGACTATCAAACTACACTTTGGGCCAGCAGTGCTTTTGCTGGGTCTGTATCTCAAAGAGATCATAAAAAAGGGAAAAGGACCCACATGTGTAAAAATGTTTGTGGCAGCCCTTTTTATAGTGGCAAGAAACTGAGTGGATGCCCATCAGTTGGAGAATGGCTGAATAAGTTATGATATATGAATATTATGGAATGTTATTCCATAATAATTTTATAATAATCCTACTGATTACCAGTAGGATTATTTCAAAAAGGACTGGAGAAACCTGTAGGAACTGATGTTAAGTGAAATTAGTAGAATCAAGAGAACATTGTAACACAGCCTAGTAAGATTATGTGATGAACAACTCTGATGAACTTGGCTTTTTTCAACAATGAGGTGGTTCATGTCAATTCCAATAGACTTATGATGAAGAAAGCCATCTACATCCAGAGAAAAGATTATGGAGACAGAATGTGGATTGCAAACTAGAATTTTTACCTTTTTGTTATTTTTTTGCTTGCTTGTTTTTCTCTCTCATTTCTTTTTTCATTTTTAAATGACTTTTCTTGTGCAGCATGATAAATGTGGAAATGTTTAGAAGAATTGCACATGTTTAACCTATATTAGATTACTTGCTTCTAGGGGAGAGAGAAAGGAAGAAGGAAGGGAGAAAAATTTGGAATACAAGGTTTTGCAAGGGTGAATGTTGAAAACTATCTGCATGTATTTTTAAAAATAAATAGCTATTTTACATAAAAAATAAAACAAAATGTCTAACTTTAATTTAAAAAAAATTCTTTCCCTCCCCAACTCCTGTCCTCATACTAAGGGACTTCAACTTATACATTAATTCTCTTTCAGATATTCTAACTATTCCATTCTTCAACGTACTCACCTTCCATGAACTACTCTCCTACCTAACCTCAGTCACACTCAAAAGATTGTCATACCTTTGATCTTTCCCCTTCTACAAATGTACCACCTCCATGTTCAAGAATTCTGACATTCCCTTATCCAACAATAATCCACTGGCTTTTCACCTTGTCTTTTGCTATTCCTTACAAAAATCTTTTCATTCTTACTGTGACCCCCCAATCCTGTGACCCCTCCTTTTCCCTAGAGCAAACCCCCCTACATTAACCACTCTCTCCTGTTCTCCTCACACTGATTTCTTGGTGAAACATTTCAATTCTACACTTTTCTATTCTCTTGAATCATTAGCTCTCTTATCCCATTACCAATTATACCTAGACAAGCTTCAGCTTTGGATCCCTCCCATCATTCATTATTTCTATTCCCTACACATATGCTACTAAAGTAAGTGGAGAAAATCCTACAATCATTTTCATTGGGTCCACTCCAAATTTATATTATACAACCTCAGTTAGGCAGTCCTACTATACTTCCTTTATCCACTTATTATTCTACTCTTCATAATACTGCTTCCAAAACTTTTTTTACCCTCCTTAAACTGCCTATTGCTCCCTCTCTCCCCACTCTCTCACTTAAAAACCCTGTATCACATATTACAGAAAAAGTTTGAGATCATTCATTATGAACCCTTTCTCTCTTCTTCCATATCTCCTGTCATTCAGATGTCTTGGACCATTATCTTCTTCATCCCTGTCTCACATGATGAAGTAATCCTTCCCCTCACCAAGGCTAACTCTTCTACTTGTTCAAATGATCCCATTCCATCCTATCTCCTCCAATAAATTAATTCTTTTATCATCCTTACTCATTTCCATCCTCTCCTTTGTTACTAGTTCATTTCTTCTTGCCTATAAACATGCCCATGTATTTCCTAGTCTGAAAAAAACCCTCACATAATCTTTTTATTCTTACTAAATATCATTTTTTATTCTTCAGAGCTAAACTCTTCAAAAAGGCCTTCTACAATAAATGTGTCTACTTTCTCCCCTCTCATTCTCTTCTTAACTCCTGTCTATATTATTTGATATATCAAATATATATTTTAACTTGATTGGGTGTGTATGTAATAATTTGCTAGTGACAGTATGGTTTATTTGGAAAATTCTGTGGAATCCACCAAGATACTAATCAACACTCCAGCAAAGTTGTAGGTTGCAAGATTAAATGATACAAAAATTTCTGCATAAAAATAATAAAATCCAAGAGACAAAAGAAATGTCAGACCAAATGGCTATAAAATATATGTAATAATTGGGTATAAATTTACCAACACAAAAAATATTCACACAAATGCTATTGCAAAGTAGTGTAAACCAAAATTTAAAAGTAAAGAACAAATTTTCTTTTTCTTTTAAAATATTTTTATTTTACCCAAGCTTACAAAGCTTTTTTATACTAAAAACAATTTTTTACATTTGTTTTTGTGATTTTGAGATTCTCTTCCTTTTTTTCCCCTTTCTCCAATGAGAAGGTACATGTGAAGTCACACAAAACATTTCTATGAAAGTCATATTGCAAAGAAAACACAGATATCCCCCAAAAATAATCCCTCAAGAAAAGTAAAGCAAAAAAAGTTTCTATCTGTATTCAGACACAATCAATCAGTTCTTTCTCTGGGTATATCATTTTTCGCCATAAGTTCTTCAGAGTAATCTTGGATCACTGTATTGCATTGTATAGCAAAGCTATTCACAGCTGATCATGTCACAACATTCCTATAACTTTGTACACAGTATATTTCACTTTGAGTTTATGAAGGACTTTCCAAGTGTTTCTGAGAGCATCCTGCTCATTATTTATAAAGAACAATTTAAAAAGTTTATCTGCATTCTTGCACAATAACAGGTGCTTTGAGGATGATGTGGTCTTAGATTGTTAGCATGATGAAGTATATCGAGTGTTCCACAAGTGGAGGAGGAATTGAATTCAAGTGCTACCCCTGAAAAATATTAGTTATGTGATCCAGGACAAGTCAACTTTTCAGTATCCTAAGCAACCTTCTAAGTTGCAAAGAACATACTAACCTACATACTAACCTACATCAGTAGAAGGAATATCCTTTATCAATGAAATCAGATGCATTTTTATTATTTATTTTTATCAATACTAATTTCATTCTTAATAAGGAAACAATAAGAGGAACTACTATCCTGAATGAGATTCTGACCAACAAAGAAAAACATGAGGATGATGAGGAACTGGGAGGGAAATGATGATAACGTTTTAAAATTTGTTACAGAAAAAGAAAGTCATCGTCTGAAGTGTACTTTGAAAATAATGAAAGCAGATTTTTAAAGAACTAGATATGATCCTACTGCCTAAAATTATATGAAGAATTAAGTCCAAGTCAGATGGAAACTTTGCAAGAATGAAATTCTGAAAATATAGAAATACTCAAGTGGATCTGTGAGCCTTATAAATCAATTCACTGACATAGATCAAAATCCACTTAAGTCTGTCCATTTTGTGACTCTTTTCTGTGTTCTTCCATTCTGGGAACTTTCCTCCTTTTCTTTCAACATTGTTAGGCCACTAAAGGAGCATTCTGGATGTCCATCTGTCATGCCATAGTTTTGACTCTTCCTACCACAAAATTCACTGGTGACATCTTTTCTTGGGAATTCCTTGTAGATTATGTCACCTCTCCACTGTCTTTTGTGTGATGTCCATATTTAGTTCTCCATCAGAAGCAATGTGACTCCAAATCACAGACATGAAACACCTGTAAAACATCAGATTTTTACAATTTCTTGAAAATAATCTAGTCCAAAACTCCTTAAACTGTGACCTCCCATATGGGGTAACTGAATGTGGGGGTCATGAAATTATGATTATCAGTAAATGTTTGATTTGTATACCTATTTATATATCTTTATACCTGGAATAACGTAAAAGCTCTTTCAGTGTAAAGGAATCACTAGTGGAAAAAGTTTTAAAAACCTACTTTTCACCTAATCAATTCTGGGTCTAGTTCACTTTCCCAAGTTCAAATCTGGCCTCAGACACTTATCAGGTATGTGACCCTTGTAAGACAGTTAACCCCTCAGTTCCTCATCTGAAAAATGAGCTGGAGAAAGAAATGACAAACCACTTCAATAACTTTGCCAAGATAACCCCAAATGAGGTCATGAAGAGTTGGACATAACTAAAAATAATTCAACAACAATACTCAAGAGAAAATTCATTGGATAGAAGCACATGAGTAATAGGAATAGAGATAACCCCAACTCTTTAAAGTTATTTCCTTGAGCTCTGAGGGAAATGGTAGTCTTTTTCTGGATTCCTGACCTGCTCAGGAGGGTGCCTGGAAGAGAAAGCCTAAGGCACATATGTGATTATCTAGCTAGTGATCGAGCCAACTTTTCTAGACTTTGCCACAATTCCTCAGTCACCTTCTCACTCTGGAATTTTCCACAGTACCTGATGCTGAACATCCATCCTCACACCTCTGTATCCCCCTTCTCACATTAGTAAGTTTCTCCCACACCTCTATTTTGGTGAGGGAATCAATCTTACCACCCTTCATTCCTCTTCTGGCTTTGCTTCTGACTTTCCAGATTTTTTCCACCATTCCAATGTGGGGTTAACTTTCTTCCCTCTTCTCCCCTCAACTTTTCAGTAACCATTTATAGGTTATCATCAGGCTGGCATTGTCTTTCTTCTTCCTTAAAATTGAATCTCTGATGGAGAACTAAACTATGGAGATTCAGTTTTAAGGAAGAAGAAAGACAATGCCTGGAACACCTGCCTATTAGAAGAAATGGTTCTCATATACTTATTCTGCTGGGGATGGATTTGAGGGTCTGATTGACCCTCAATATAACACTGAGGTAGGTGTACATGTGTATTTAAATGTGTGTGATGTACATGTGGATGTGGATGTATGTTGTGTATAGTGTGTATATGTAATTTGTGTGTTTATATGTATATGATGTGTATATGTATTAGCTACCTGTAGTATATGTATATATGTAGTGTGTGTGTGTGTGTGCGCGGCGCGCGCACGCGGGCTAGATATGCATTCTTACCAGGATCAAATCTTTGAAAATTTCCCTTACTGTTTCTGTCTACTTCCCTTAGAAGTGGGATTCCTTGAGGGTGGAACCTTTAGTTCTGCCGTCTGACTGCCCCAGGGCAAAGTAAAGCAGCTGTGGCTCCTTTGCAAGAGCGGTCCTCAAGCCCTAAACAAAAACAAACAAACAAACAAACAAACAAAAAAGATAAAAAAAAACCCTAAAAATTCTCACCATAGACAGGAGGGAGGGAGGGTGGGGAAGAGAGGAGGGGGAGGGGAAAGGGAGGGGAAGGGAGAGAAGTAGAGAAAACAGACCTCAAATCCTGAGGTTCCTAAAGGAAAATCAACTCCAAATGAAGCCCCAAAGGGAGATATGAGCTGGTCCCCCTTTCACGAGGCTTTCTTAGAAGATTTCATAAAGAATCTTAAAAGAGAGTTAGAAGAAAAGTGGGGAAAGGAAATGAGATCTCTGTAAGAAGGGATGGGAAAAGCATGTAATTCCCTACAAAATAGATTTGATGAAATAGAAAAGAAAGGAAAGAGAAAAAGGAAGAAAGTAGAGAGAGAAAGAAATGAGAGAAAGAGATAACACAGAGACTACAGATTACCTAAATTAGGGTGGGGTGGAGTGAAGGGGGGCGTGGAGAAGGGACTTCCCGAAAAAGGAAGGAATGCCTCCTCAGGAGTCCTTGGCAGGGATCCCTTGCTCAGCCGGGGCTGCCACTGGCCACTCCCCTTTCACAGGCTGCGCCCCCACCTACCGAGAATTGATTGGTAAGGAGTAAGGGCCGCTTAGGTGTAAACGTGACCCAGAGACCCCTGCCTGCAGTTTAAAAAGGCAAGTTCCCGGGTCTCCGGCCAGTCAGGTTTCATGGACAGCAGCGGTGCAGTCAGAGCTTTCTCTCCGCCCCAGGAGCTCCTACAAATCATGTTGCTGCTAGTAAGAGCAGAAGACTGGGGGAAATGATGCAAAGGGCACATTTTAGACAGATGTGCAGGATTTCAGAGGAGGAGAGCAGCCTTTCCACTTTATTTAGCTTGAAAATATTTTGTCTCTTCCTAGATTGTGAGAAAATCCGAGTCAATCCTGCTGTCCAAACAAAACCACAGAGAAACAGGGGAGACCTGTGCCTCTGAAAGGAATACTGGCATGAGAGGCGCCGCTGCTTTTACTGCCCAGCTGGTAAGTGGCTCTCACTTCACCGCCCTTCCCATCCTCTTATCCATAGGGTTTCCACCTCCTCTCCCCTGCCTCAGTCACAGTTGAGACCTAAGACAGAATCAGAGTTTGGTTATTTCTAAGGTTCATTAGAGTTTTCAAGGTAGGTTTCCTTTAAAGTCTACCTGTGGGATAAGTACTGTAGCTGTTTTCATTCTTACTTGATAGATGAAAAAACTGAGATTAGACTTGCTCTAATAGTGACTCACTACTTTTAGGTGAAAAGTTTTTTGTTTTTTTTTTCCTTTTTTTCCCCCCTTAGTCAATTGGGGTTAAGTGATTTGCCCAGGGTCACACAGCTAGTAAGCATTAAGTAGGTCCTCCTGAATTCAGAGCTAGGGCTCTATCCACTACACCACCTAGCTGCTCCTAAGTTTTTTTTTCTTTAGGTGAAAATATCAAGTCATTAACCTGGCATTTGTTTTGAGAGCATCCATTGGTGGCTCAAGTTTCCTTTCCAGCCTTACCACATTTTACTCCCCTTTACATGCTCTTTGGTCCAGTTATTATCAACAAGGCATGTCCACACCTCTCCTTCTTTTCCTGTATGTCTGTGACTAAACCTGAAGAGTAACTGCCCATCCCCACCAAGAGTTTCTGTGACTTCCTATTAACCTTAGGACTATTATGGACCATAGCAGTCCATCTTTTTGTGGTGAATAAGAGTTAGTACTGTCAAGGATGCACTTAATTAGGGTGTGGTTAAACAGATTGTGGTACTAGGATGCAAGGGAGGATTTCTGCACTGTGAGAAGAAACAAGAGGAATAGAAAGAAGCCTGGGATGACATATAGGAACTGATGTAAACTGAAGCAAGCAGAGACAGAAAAACAATATGCAAGGACTTCCCATAATATTAATTGAAAGCACAAATCATCTTAAAGGGCTGGTGGGTCATTGTAAGAATCTGGGCTGGCCCTTGAGAAGAGCTGAGGAAATGTTGTCTTCCCTTTTCAGAGGTAGAGACATATTACATACTCTGAAAAGAGTATCTTTGACTTTGTAACTGGGAGGCATTTTCTCTTTGACTCTTAGTAACCACTGAATTTTATTCAGTCTTTTTTGACTCTTTCTATAGGCACCCAAGTCCTCAAGCATTGCACCATTTCCCATACCTTTGGCATCTGTCAGAAGTGCCCCCCCGGAGAGTTTGCTCTTAAGAATGAAGTGTGCCTACTGCAGAGAAGGTCAGTATATTGCTATAAGCTTCCTTAAGGAGAAGGATTCCAGCTTTGGAAATATGGGTCATCAAACGAGGAACAGTGACCTCATTCTCTAAGTCCCCATCCTTCCACCCTAAGTCTCGGGTTTTCTATTTGATGGCTAGGGGAAAGAGTTGAAGGAGGACCTGGCTAGGAGAGGGCATGTCCTTCAGGATTACCCTGGCCTGGTCTCTTTCCATTCTCCAGAGAACAACCTGGCATCTTCTTCACTGATTAGTACTAGAGGAATGGAATGGTAAGAGACAGGAGTTGGAGAATTTTGAAAGTAAACAATGTGGTTTAGGGAAGGCTGTGTATAGCAAAGTATATGTATGCTTCAGAGACCAGGATAGCTGATTTCAGTATGAACAACATCCTTGCTAGGATTTCCCAGGATGCTGACCTTTTTGCCCAGGAAGATTGGAGAATTAACTCCCAGCATCCCTTTGTATGGGAAAGAAGCCTAATATCAGGGCAGTCACTCCAATTGCAATATTGACTCTCTGAAGTAGAACAGCAGGCTGCCTGGCTGCAGGAGACAATAGCACATTTCTGGACATTTGATTGTTCCTTGGATGCTTCTCTTGGAAAGGTATATGACCAGCTTGATGGCCTCTCTGGGGTTACCTTAATCCAAACCTTTTCCTTTATGGCATATCAAGAGATACTGATGCCTTGTTATAAGGATATCAACATGCCCATGTAAAGAGGGATACTATTGTGAGGTCCCAGATTGTAAGATGTGCAAGCCCTGCACCAAGAGGTAGGTGCTCTATATGTGTGTGGACAGAGTGTGAGAAGAAACAAGAGGAATAGAAAGAAGCCTGGGATGACATATAGGAACTGATGTAAACTGAAGCAAGCAGAGACAGAAAAACAATATGCAAGGACTTCCCATAATATTAATTGAAAGCACAAATCATCTTAAAGGATTCCAAGTGGTCTTGGTAGGAATCATGCTAGCAGCTGGGGTGGGATAAGACATTGTGTGAGGAAGGGGTCTCCGAAAAAAAAAGGCTCAAGAAGAAGGTAGATCTTGAACTGACTCCTGAAGCATTGGAGGAGGGAGAGGGAGAGAAAATGCATGAATTGCTAATGCTCTAACTCTACTTAAAAGTAGTTGGGGGAGGAGGCTTCTTGATGGAATCAACCAATCAGCACTCAAGTTAGAGTTTGGAGAATTGGGGGGATGGAGGGTAGGGTAGAAGTCATTAATTGAGAGCTGGTATGAAATAAGGTGAACTCTTAAAAACCAGAGAGAAATTCTTAGTATCTAGTAGCAAAGAAGAAGGAATGAGGATATCCCAAGGTGACCCCCAAAGACTTTATCTCAGAACAGCCATTAAAAAGAGAAGGGCAAATAAGGGAACAAGTATTTATTAAGCACCTACTATGTGACTAGTTCTGTGATAAGTTATTTATTAATGTTTTCTCAATAAAAAAATGTGATCTCATTTGGAAAGAAATGGGTAGGATTGAGCTATGGCGAAAAAGGAAAATATGGAAGAGGACCAGGGACTCCACTGGCATCTTGGAGCAGGATGCTTGGGCTGATCAGCTCTTTCCCTAAATCCCTCTCCAGGTTCATTCCTGTCCATAAATGCCATAATCCAAGGGACCTTCTTTGCCCAAACACTTCCCTTATCTGAATTTTGCTTCCGCCAAGAAGAAACCAGGGACTAACTAAAGGGATATGAATGTAGTTGAAAGCCTGATCTCAGCCTGGAATTTTTTCAACCTGGGTGTTCAGAGAAAATATGATTGTGTTACTAACTTCTGGCCTAAAAGAACAGTAGCTGCAGAAGAGGGAAACATGTGCATGTGAGAGACCATTATGTGGCCTCGAGGTTTAACATGAGCTCATTATAGAAACAAGGTATTACAGAGAAAAAAAACCCAAGAACTGTAAGAAGCAGAGAGCATTTATTATGTTCTGACTTTGCCAGACACTATGCCAAAAACAGAACTTCTAGCATGAGGGTTGATTGGTTGTTGTCCTTATTTCTCACAGAAGACCAAAATGATGTCACTATGTTAGAGCTGAATTAGTGTCTCACAGTGGCTAATCAGATCACTAAGAGCTCAGAATGCTCTGCCTCAGGTTGGATACAAATTTAGCATGATTTCTCTAACTTTGTACACCTTGAGTATCTTCTGAGCTAATTAAATTCTGCTTAGTTTATAGAACACAGTGCCTTCTCTGAGGACACACCATGTTGGGAGGTCTTGTGCCAGTATCTCCTATGTCATATAATCAATTTCTAAAGTTTTTAAGAGAAATCTTGAAAGTGTCCTTATTCACTTTTTCTGACCAACTTGTGAGCACCTTCCCCTTCAAATAATGTGGCCAGCTGAACAGTTGTGCTCTTTGCAATGGAGTTGGGATGCTTAGCAGTTAGTTTGAGAGCATACTTCAGTATCTGGTGTCTTATCTTGCCTGGTGATCTTCAGAATCTTCCCAAGGTAATTCAAATGGAAGTGATTCAGTTTCCTGACATGGTACTTCTATACTGTCATGGGTTTCACAGGCATACAACAATGAGGTCAGCACAATGACACTAGACTCTCAGTTTGGTAGTCAACCTAATTCCTCTCCTATCTCACACTTTCCTTCAGAGCTTCCTAAACACTGAGTTAGCTCTGGCAATGTATGTGTCAATCTCATTGTCATTGTGGACATCCCTGGAAAGTACTATCAAAGTAAGAGAACTTATCCATAGTATTCAAAACTTCATCACTTGTAACTACTACTTCCACATATGGATGGTGTGGTGCTGGATGATGGAGGACCTATTTTCTTGGTTCTAATTGTTAGACTAAAATTAGCACAAGCAGCAGAGAATCAATCCATGCCTTGTTGCATTGAGCACACAATCATCTGCAAGCAAAAAATCATGCACCAACACCCTTCCACTTTAGTTCTGATTTGTAGCCTTTTTAAGTTGAAGAATGTACCATCAGTGTGGTAGCTAACTTTGATTCCATATTTGTCCTTATTGAAGGTTTTTGAACACATGGATGAAAACATCATGCTAAGTAAGTATGGGAGAAAAGACACAGCCTTTTTTCACTCCATTGGTGACAGAGAAAACTTGAGAGCTCTGCCTATTGTCCAGAATGCCATCTTGAAATTGACATACTATATTTCTGAACTTCTCTGGGCAACATAATTCTCTTTGGCATAATTTTTCATAATCCCTCACAATTAACAGTATCAAAGATCTCTGTTCTGCTCCTGGAGTTGTTGGGCAGTAAACACGATATCAACTGTTCCTCAGCCCCTTTTGAAGCCATGCTGGCTCTCAGGTAGATGACCTTTTCTAGATGTAGGGTCAGGAGGACTCTGGCAAAAATCTTACCAGCAATGGATGACTGAGAGACAGACCCCTCTGTGACTGGCACAAGACAATCTATTCCCTTTACCTTTATAAAGATGAACAATGGAGGTATCCTTGAACTCCTGAAGCATAACTTCCTCTTGCCATATAATTTGGAAAATTTGTCAGCTTTTGTATAAGCAATGGAACCCCCCCCACCTTATAAGTCTCAGCTGGAATAGAATCAGCACCCAGTGCTTTACCACATGAAAGTTGCCTAATTGTCATTTGAAACCTTTTTTTTTTCAGTTGGAACTTCAAGTAGGGAGTGATTGATTTCAACTTGAGGTAAATGGTCAGTAGCTTCAGCATTGATTGATGATGGTCTATTGAGAACTTTGATGGAATTGTTTAGCCCATCTGCCTAGGATCATGTCCGTATCACTAATCAGTGTGGTACTGTCAGCCCTGAGTAGTTGAGATGCACCATAGGTCTTTGATCCATAAATAGCCTTCAATGCATCATAAAAACACTTTGGATTGTTACTATCAGCATAAAACTGAATTCCATCTATCTTTTGTACTGAGACAAGAATCCTGCATCTTTAAGTTTTGATTGTACTTTACTTTTGATGAAATTTAGTACACCCTTCTTAGAGATAGATGGTCTATCCTGATGGAACCAGGATTTCTTGTTTTTCATTTAGCAATTTCTGAATTTCCCCATCATTTTTGTCAAACCAGTCTTCATGTTTGCAAGTGTTCTGACCCAGATGAACAAATGCAGTGCTGTACACTAAACCTCTGAAAGCTGCCCATTTGTTTTCTGCTCCATTATTGCCAACTGTGTGTTTGCTCAACTCTAGGTTGGCAACAAACTGTTCCCTCTCAGAGAACTGCTCTAATCTGAGGACGTTAATTCTTCTAGTGGACTTTTTGCTTCAGGGCTGCCACTTTTGTTGAATGTGAATATTCAACTTGGAGAGGATAAGTCTATAATCAGTGCAGCACTCTGCATCACACATTGCCTTGGTTACTCTCACATCTTGTCTGTCTCTTCTTATAATCACACAGTCTATTAAATACCAATGTTTGCTGTAAGGGTGAATCCACAAAGTTTTATTGTATTCAAGGTAATGGAATACAGTGTCAGTGAGGGTCATGGGATGTACAAGTCTTCAATAATAAATAACCATTGCTGTTACTATTTCCAACTCCATTCCTCCCAAAGACACATTGCCATGTCTGCTAGTCTGAGCCTAGTCTAGCATTAAAGGCACCCATAATTATATGTTTGTCTTCTTCTGGCACATTGGTGATAAGGGTCTCCAGGTCTTCATAAAAATTTTCTTTGACCTCATCAGGGTTCATCATGGTGGCACTGATGGTGGTAGCATAGTGTTTTCCTGCAAGGTGAAGTCATGTCATCACAAGTCTATCATTTACTCCCTTTGAATAGAATGGGAGCTTATTTACTAAATTAGTTTTGATTACAAAACCTGCACCAGCTTCACAGCACTCTCTTTCACTGCAACCACTCCAGAAAAAAAAGTGTATCCAGCTCCTACTTCAGTAAGCTGGCCTTCATATGTCAGCCTTGTTTCATTCAGGGTTGCTTTTTGGATTTAATATCTGCTGAGTTCTCCTGCAATAAGAGCTTTTCTTATTTCAGGTTTGCTGGATTTTGTGCTGTCTATAAGTGCATATTCCATGTACCAATGGTGAAAGGAATCAACTTTTCAGAAGCTTTTGCACATCTTTTAGCGTCTTGATTATAGGTTGAGATCTCTGCCTGCCATAGGACAGGGTTGGGTAAACAGAATATTTCAGGCATCTTTTCTAGCCCCTTCTTTACATATGGAGATGAGCAGTGCAGTCCTTAAAAGGCAGAAGGCAGCCAAATTCCTCTGTTGTTTCCAGTAAGAAGATGATAAAAAATATCTGTGTGGCTTGGCACACCCGTGTACAGGATTGTGACTACAACTCCCAGGGTATCTCATCTATCACCACAGGGCTTTGAGGGTAGAAATGATTAAAAATAGTATGATGGTGTCTTTTGACTTGTGTGTAAATTGAATTTAAGTGAGATAGAATTGCATGAATTTGTAAGCCTCACTCTTCTAGAGCCAACATTGGTAGAATAGAGTCAAGACAACTGGTGATGATTCAAGATACAGTGAATGATCTTGGTGTCTTTGATGTCTAACCAAGTTCTAAACATTCCACAACACCTGTTTCACTGGCCTTCATGGCCTTTGGAACAAATTTTTTTCATCTGCCAGCTGTACCGGCTCAAAGACTCCAGCTTCTGGGATAAGAACTCACTATTTGACAAAAATCACTGGGAAAATAGTATTGCAGAGACTAAGCACTGGCCAACACTTAATACCACATACCAAAAAAAAGTTTGAAATGGGTTTGTGATTCAGACATAAGGATGATTCAAAGTTTTTGGTAGTCATTTCTAAATTGACTCAAAAGAGAATTGACTCAAAGCTATAAGACTACAGGACATTCTCCAATTGATAAATGGTCAAAGGGTAGAACTAAGATGATGGAGAGTAGATAGGTCTTTGAACTCTCCCTTGCTTCCCTCAGAATCAACACCAGATCAAGCCTCTGAATAGGTTTTAGAGTGACAGAATCTACAAATATTTGGAATGTAACAAATTTCCAGCAGCAAATATTTTGGAGACACTTCAGGAAAAGTCTGTCTCAATCAGGCAGGGGGGAATGGTGTCCCAGCACAGGTGTAGTGAAGAGAAACCCAGGGTAGAGGTGTTTCTGCAAGCTAGGGGAATTTACTGAGAGTATCTTAGCCACAATATAGTAGCTTTGTCTATTTGGGCGTGATTTAAAAACCATTGAATCAGCAGATTAGTTTTGAGACTTCCAATGCAACTACAGAAGGCAAATAGTAAATCCCTGAACCCCAGCATACTAAATGGGACTTAGCTATTCCTACCTAGCAGGGGAATTAAGCTGGCAGCACCAGCTGAAGCCAGTGTTACTTGTACAGGAAGCTTGGGGTAATCTCTTCTTTGCCCTTAGAGCAGATCTCAACTTTAAAAATGAGCAAAAAAAGCAAAACGAGTTCTAACCAGATATAGCTATTATGGAGACATGGAAAAACTCTGAGAACACTAAAGGCAAACATCTCCAAATGAATATTAAAGGGTGATATGAGTTGTTCTCTGAATCAAAAGCCTCTCTTGGAAGAAATAAAAAAGAATCTTAAAGGAGTTAGAAGAAAAATGGGGAAATGAAATGAGAGCTTTGGGAGAAAAAAAACACAAAAAATTTCTGAAGAAAATCACTCCTTAAAAAATAGATTTGGCAAAATGGAAAAAGAAAACAACTTGAAAAACAAAATTGGTGAAATGGAAACAGAGAACAACTCCCTAAAAAATAGAATTGGTGAAATGGAAAGTCTAACAACTCTCTTAAAAGTTCAATTGATCAAATGCAAAAGGAGGTAAAAAAAAAAAGCTAACTGAAGAAAACAATTCACTAAAATTGAACAAATGGAAGTGAATGACTCAATGAGACATCAAGAAAAAAAAAAGAAGAAAATGTAAAATACCTCATTGGAAAAACAACTGACCTAGAAAATAGATCCAGGTGATAAGTGGTCAAAATATATAAATAGACAATTTTCAGATGAAGAAATTAAAGCCATTTCTAGTCATATGAAAAAAATGTTGTAAAACACTATTGATAAGAGAAGTGCAAATTAAGACACTCTGAGGTACTGTTATACATCTCTCAGATTGACTAAGATGATAGGAAAAGATAATGATAAATGTGGGGGGGTAGATGTGGTAAAAACTGGGATAGTAATACATTGTTGGTGGAGTTGTCAACTGACCCAACCATTCTGAAGAGCAAACTATGCCAAAGGGCTATCAATCTGTGCATACCCTTTGATCCAGCAGTGTCTCTACTAAGCCTGTATCCCAAAGAGATCATAAAGGAGGGAAAGAGACTCGTGTACAAAAATGTAGTGGCAAGGAACTGAAAACTGAGTGGATGCCCATCAGTTGGGGAATGGCTGAATAAGTTATGGTATATGAATGTTATGGAATATTATTGTTCTATAAGAAATGATCAACAGGATTTCAGAAAGGCCTGGAGAGACTTATGTGAACTGATGCTAAGTGAAGTGAGTGGAACCAAGGGAACATTGTACACAGCAACAAGATTAAGTGATAATCAACTGCAGTAGATCTGGGTCTTTTCATAACTATTTTGTAAGGAATTATATGCTTTTTCCCTTTCATCAAATCAATTTTTGAAGAGTTTTCTTTCAGATAATTTCTGTTTTTCCTTTTCCATACCCTCCTGCAAAG
This sequence comes from Sminthopsis crassicaudata, assembly GCF_048593235.1. Lineage (NCBI taxonomy): Eukaryota > Metazoa > Chordata > Mammalia > Dasyuromorphia > Dasyuridae > Sminthopsis > Sminthopsis crassicaudata. The sequence goes on along the minus strand of NC_133618.1, from coordinate 87,199,150 downwards.
ATCTTATTTCCTTTCCCCATTTTTTTCTCTCTTTTAAGATCCTTTTTGAGATCTTCCAAGAGGGCCTTATGAAATGGGGACTAGCTCATATCTTCCTTGGGGGCTTCCTCTGGAGTTGATTTGCCTTTGGGAACTTCAGGGTTTGAGGTCTGTTCTCTCTCTCTCTCTCTCTCCATAAAAGTTGTGTATGGTCAGAGTTCTCTTTACTTTTTTGCTAATTTTTTTAAGGGCTGAGATCTGCTCTTAAGACAAAGGAGTGACAGCTGCTTTAGTTTCCCCTGAGGCTAGTGTTTCTGACTGACTCCCGTTGTTGGGTAATCCCAACCAGGTAAGGAGCACTTCCAGGGCTCAACAACTTACAATTTGCCTTTTGTATTGGCTTGTGGATGTCTTGTAGCAAATCTAATAAACCACCCACTTGCAACCAGGGCACAGTAGCCTAAAAGATTCACAGATGATTTCCCAATCCACCCAAAGCTTCATGGACCTTAATGCTTTCCTGCTTTTAAATTTTAGTTCAAAACCAATTCTTATAATTGCTTTGGCTGAAGAAGCCCTATAGAGGCCAGAATCTAAGGATGCAAAATGAGGTATATATATTTTTGGGACATGGCCAAGGCAGGAATTTGTATTGTTTAAATATGTCTTTAAATATATTCCATTTTAAATATGAATATTTAATTAAATGATTAAAATATTAAAGTATTGAATTTTGTTTCAAAATTAGCTATAAAGACATGCTACAGAAAATTATGAATTATAAGCCATTTACAATTTGCATGTCTTAAGAGTTCATTTCTTGAGGGAGAGGGGACTTATATATGTCAAAAGCCTTTAAAATTAGCTTTATATTAAATTTTGTCACAATAAAATTTCCCAACTAAATCTCAAATATATTAATAAAATAACATTCTATGTCTTGGCAGAGAGATGATAGATTAAGGGTCCAGAAGCAGAAATGTAGAATCTGCCTTTGTATTCCCAATATCTGGGCACAGCAATTGTTCCATGGTAGGCATCTAAGAGATATTTATTTATTGTTGTCTCATTATCCTGGATCCTTGGAGGAGGAAAAAGAGACTAAAGTAGAAATGAGCAGCTTCCCCCACCTATTCTAGAACTTCTCACTACAAAGATGTTATAGCCCTTACAAGTAATTTTAGGGGTAGGAGAAGAAAAGCAGTGGATCTGATTTTTTTAGGAATCCTGAGACTGAAGAATACACTGAACTGACAGAGATTTAAGTGATTTTTATCAATCACACATCAAGATTTGTATACAGTCCTCACTTTGGGTACATCTATTGGTCTCTGGTAGAGATGGATTCAGTCCTGGCTATGCCCCTGGTCTCAGGACCCAACATTTACTTTGAAGGTAGGAAGATGAAGAGGATTCATTGCCCAGTGGTGCAGTAGCCAGCTATGCAAACCATATAGATTCTCAGGTAGGAAGGGTACAAGTTGTTCACTGATCCTCCTTAAGATCCCAGGCTGTTTGTCCTGTTCTCCCCTACTTTCAGCACTTTGGAAGCGGTTCTGAGTTCTGTCCCTATTTCTCTACCTTCTAGGAGGCAGGTTCTGTACCCAACATTGATTTTCCAATATGCTTGTACCTGCTGTCTCCTCACACAGAATGGGTACATGCCCACCATTTGTCACACTGTGATTAATGATAAGGAAATGACTGAATACTTCACCATAGATAATCATCAACCAATGCTAAAGCCACTGACCATATATCTTAGGTTGATGGCAATCCCATAGCTAAATTTCCAACTAAAGAAGAAATCTTGAATGTGGGTTCCTGTCATGTGGCAAAGAATCTGATTTTATTCTAGCTGAGATTTACGAAGCAGGGGGTCCATCAAGTTTACAAAAGCTGAATGAAATTTTCTGGATTATATGGCAAGAGGAAATTATCCCTCAGGAGTTCAAGGATACTTTAATCCTTCATTGTCCATCTCTATAAAGGAAAGGAAATAGATTGTCCTGTGATGATGCTAGTGCTGTCTCTCTCTCTTAATCATTGCTAGCAAAATTCATGCTGGAGACCTCCTTAATTAGTTGATCCTTCACCTGAAAGATGGTCATCTGCCTGAGAACAAGTATGAATTCAGAAAGGGCAAAAAAAGGTTCTGATGTAGTGTTTGCTGCCTGACCACAGAAGTCTATATACAATGCTCATTGATCTGACCAACTGATCTTTGATACTGTTGAGTCATGAGGAATTATGAAAAATCATGGCAAAATTCATCAGTATTATACACCACTTCCAAGACAGCATGCTTGCATAGATTCTGGATGGTGGACAATGATCTCTTCTCCATCTATCCACATTACTTTGCATTGATTGGCCAATTTTAGGTCTCAGGCCAAACCTCACTTGGCTCATTGAATCCAGATGGCTAAGAGTGAATGCAAATAGCTATTGTTTCCATATTGCCCAGAAGTACTGAAGGTCCTTCTCAGATTGTTTTTGACTACCAAAATGGGAATTGTATTAGACAAACTGAGACCTGAGGAAGAGATCCACTTTAAAAGGTCAAGGCCTTCCACTACACCTGGGGCCATCTCTTGTCATCCTAATCTATATCTTGCCACTGGACCCAGAGGGTCTGAAGGAGAAAGTGAGGCTGGTCACTTTTCAAAGCCCTCCCTCACTTAAATCCAATTAATTTGTATATCGCAGTATCATCTCCTTGATGCTATGGTCCTGTTTGAGAACAAAAGACAAACAATATTTAATTGAAAACTCACACAAAACAAGCACTCACAGGGTGGTCAGAAGAAGCAACACAAGGACTCTTTCAAAGTCTCACTGAAATAATTGGAAATGACTGTGAGACATCCATACTCTGTGGAGTCTGAAGCATTGAGTGAAATATGGTCCCAGAATCCCTCATTTCTACCAGAATCCTATAAGTGAAGCTGCAAAAGACCTACTTCACAAGCTGGAAGGATATTGACTGTTAGCTATATGTGTATGTGGATGAGATGGAAGAGCTCAGTGGAAAATGATCTCAGAGTTAGAAGTCCAAACAACACAGTAACATTCAGGGACTTAGGCATAGATTATTCCTTCAACCTTCCTTTTCTGTCCTCTCCCTCCAAAGTTGACGTTGAATATTTTTTTCTTTCTTTATATGTACTCTTAGAAGGAGTATGGTATTAGATATGATACATTAGAACTAAACTAGTTCTAATACATACATTTAAGCTCTAGTACTTCCCCCTAACTAGCTAAGCATTAAATCACATAGAGTCTCAGTTTTAAAATCTGTCGAATCACAGCATTTTTCAGAATTTTCAGCATGGTTGTTGGGAAGATCGGATGAGAAAACGTCTGAGAACAGGCATTATATATTGGCAAATGCTTTAATGTGAAAGTCAATCCTATCACTATCAAAGACATGTCTATTTAAGGTGAATCATTACTAGGAGCACCAGTTCCCTTGTGTTGTATGTATCACTGCACTCCACTCCCATAATAAGCCTTATTCTCACATTGGAACAGTAGCAATGTAAACAAATGCTCATTCACAGATCTCATATTGTGAAATATGTGGGTCAAGACTCTGCTAAGGAGGATGCAAATCTTGCTTTCAGAGTCACACAAAGTTTGCCCCTTATTTCTATGCATTAGTCTGGTGCCCACTTGATTGTGATTAGTTTGGCAATGGTAGCAGACAGTTCTGTGTTCTAGGACCAAGTGACCTTTAAGAAATGGAAGGTAAATACATTGGATGAGGTAGTCATCAAGTGTCCGAGCAATGGGGGTGCTTGGAAATGATGGCAAATGTGGGACTCTCAATAAAGCTTTGATTTTGACTTTAGTAGAAATCATTCAGAATAAAAAGTGTTTTGAATGAAACTGGGCTCAGTAAAGATACTAAAATGTTGGGAGATTAATGGGTTTGAGGAGCATGGGATTGAATAGTATCTAGTGGTCCCTTCAGAAAATCTGAAGTTTTTAAGATTCTAAGATGGTATGCCTTGTATTTACAGGCTTTGGAAATGAGTAAGAATCAGAGTAAAGAGCAAAAATAAGTTTGGGTTATCAAAGAGAGTTTGGAAGAAACACAACCTTTCTAAGAATCAGACATGAGGTTACTATCTACCTTTCTCAGCTATGCCCATGCTATCAACATTCTGTTCTCCAGATTCCTTGGCAGAGAGAAGAGACAGGAAGGGCATAAGGCAGCCCCCAGGCAGGAGGATTTGGCCTGCCATGGGAGCTGGAGCTTAAAAACAATATCCACAAAAATTGGTAATCATCCCAGGGAGTTTATGGCTGTGGGCATCAGATAATTCCAAAGGATTATCCTTTAACCTAAACTTCCAGCAGCAGCTCCCAAAGACCAACTGGTTCCTAGATACTCTTTGATGCTGGGATGAACTGGGTGGCTGGACTCTCAAATGCCTTGGACTAAATTCTAGTCAAAAAAGTCAAAAGCTAAAGGAAAGGAACAAAATAGCATCCTTATCTTTTTTGAAGATTTTTGAACAATTTGATGTCCACAACACCAGGCTGAGCACTGTGCTGAATGTTCAGTAAATCTCATGGTAAGAAAAGGGAGTTCATCTATCTCTCCCTGAAGTTTTCCCTTCTCCTTTCATCCCTTCTAGGATGCCAGTTCTAGTGAGTTCCCAGAAAGATTCCAAGATCATTGAATGCCATACTTTATAGACTGGTTCCTCTTGGTAACTTTTGGTCTTCCGCATCTCTTATTCTAACTAGCAAACTCAGGCCTAGTCTTTTCAACTGAGCATCTACCATTACCCTCTTATTCCTTAAGTAGCATGATCAGACATGCAACAAGGGCATTTGGCATGAAAGGTACTCTTGGGGCAGGAGCAGAAGTGGATGTCACTATGTGGGAGAGAAAAGAAACTTGAGAACACCATATGACCAGTGCTGGGAGTGCTGCCAAGCCAAAGGATCCTTAGGTATCTTTCTATTTAAGCCGATCTTAGATCTTGTTATCAAGAATAATTAGTTGTTTTTTCATATTTGGAATATAAGAAGCCTGATTACTGGGTGTGACAGAAGCAGTTTCTCTAGAGCAAACAGATAAATGCTTTAAAGAAGACAGGTTGAAAGAAAACTTAAAGGCAATCCCTACAAATTCTTAAAATATCAAATTATAACTGGAAGGGGGAACATAAGGAGTGTCCTATCCAAATCCTTCTTACAGTAGAAGCAACTAAGGCTTCAAAAGGGGGAAATAATTTGCCCAAGGTTACCAGGAAAGCTCAATCAACTCTTAATGAAACAGTCTGAGTTGAAGTGGAGCTGCAAGTAACAAAGCTTTGTATGCAATCCTATTAACCATAGAGAAAAATTGGTCAAAAAAAAATATATATGCCTCCCTTTCTGCATTACAGAGGAGAGGAACTATGGGTGTGAAATATTGCATATGCTGTTAGACCAAGTTGATATATTAGCTTTGCCAAGCTGTGTTTCCTTCATTTTTTTAAAAAAAAATATTTGTTACAAGAGATAGAGCACAGCCAAGATAGCAGAATGTCAAGAAGTATAGTTAAACTGATTCAACCATTCCGGAGAGCAATTTAGAACTATGACCAAAGGGCTATCAAACTGTGTATACCCTCTGATCCAGCAATGTTTCTACTGAGTTTATATCCCAAAGGGATCCTAAAAGAGAGAAAAGGATCCACATGTGCAAAAATGTTTGTGGCAGCCCTTGTCATAGTGGCAAGAAACTGGAAACTCCATCAGGTGGAGAATAGCTGACTAAGTTATGGCATATAAATGTTATGGAATATTACTGTTCTATATGAAATAATCGGCAAGATGATTTCAGAGAGGCCTGGAGAGACTTACATGAACTGATGCCAAGTAAAATGAACAGAACCAGAAAATCATTATACAAGGCAACAGCAAGATTATATGATGATCAATTCTAATGGACATGACTCTTTTCAATAAGGAGATGATTCAGACCAGTTTCATTGGTCTTGTAATGAAGAGAGCCATCTGTATCTGAGAGGACTATGGGAACTGAGTGTGAATCACAATGCAGCATTTTAATTCTTTTTGTTGTTGTTTGCTTGCATTTTGTTTTCTTTCTCATTTTTTTTCTTTTTGATCTGATTTTTCTTGTGTAGCATGATATTTGTGGAAATATATAAAAGAATTGCACATGTTTAACATGTATTGGATTACTTGCCATCTTGGGGAGGGGAAGGGGATAGGGAGGGAAAAGTTTTGGAACACAAGGTTTTGTAAGGGTGAATGTTAAAGATTATCCATGCATATATTTTAAAAATAAAAAGCTTTAATTTAAAAAAATGTTAAGTTTTACCCTACATATATTTATCTTCACATGTATCTAGAAAATGTGCCAGACTAATTCCTGATTAAATAATAAAAGGAAAAAAATCATTTAGTCATTTTCCCAGCCCAGATAGGCAAAGGGAATCAGAAACACTTAAAAACACTGGAAATGAAGTCTAGCCAAGAATGGCTATACAAAGCATTCCAATTAAGAGGCCCAAGGCTGCACACTAGGGAAAAAGAGGTCCCAAACATCGGCAAAGGGGTTTGGCCTTGTGTAGGATATAAGAAAGGGTGATCTAGGAGTTTTGTTGTTGAATATCCAGTTCCAAGCCACAGATCCAAAGTAGACTAAGGAAACTTATGCTTAGAAGTACCATTCTAGGATGAGAAACCATCAAGCTCCAGACTATATCCTGGGCAAGCAGGTTTGTAGCTCTGACCCCAGGAAAGGAGAGCTAGGTTTCACTTTCACCTTCCACCTGAAACTTGCAAGAAAGTAAGGCAAGAACCTTAGACTAAAGTGTAATGTCCAGACCAGCTCACTCTAGGATCTCGGTACTAGCCTGAGTCCTTGATCTTAAGAGAGGAGTGAAGAGGCAAGACTCACATGGATGGTCAAACATGGAGTCTGTTTATTCCAAATTCTCTCAGCCTTATATACTCTAATACCCTTACATGACTAGTACACTGCATATGTGGGCTATTTACTACGCATGCAGAACCACATAAACAACTTGCTATTCTGTATAGATGTTTCTTTGCCACTTAGTATAACTCTGCTTTAATTGCAACACAGGTTCCTGACTTCTCAGGAAGGTTGAGAGCTAAACCAGACACTGTCAGCAGGGTTCTTTTTACTAAACTAAAGGGTTTTATACCTCGCCCAGAGTTCCCCACTATTTTGTAACATGCCCTCCTGGCAGTTACAATTTGTAGCCCTCTACACTAAAGGAAGACTAGCAGTTCTGTCTCTCTGAACTAGCTGAGGTTTCCAGCTGGCTGACAGTGGCTGAATCCAGCAGTTGGAACTAAAATCAGGGCAAGTCCAAAAGTGTGATGCTCAGACACAAACCCAGTCAAGAATTTATAGAGCTCAGATTAGGATAGCACTAATTAGGTTGTTTGGAGAATATAGAAAGGATTCAATCTCTTCAGGAAAATAGTAGCAAGACCTTGGAAAACACAAGTTCAGTTCAGATATTTCTTCTCGAAGTACATAGAGCCTATTCCTAACATAAAGTATAAAGTGAGGAAATAAGATGGAAGAATGAGCAAAAAGACAAAAAGATTCATCACAAAAAGTTATTATTGTAACAAGTATGTTTGAGACACAAAACTTGAAAAAAGGTAATGATTACAAAATATTTATAAGCTGAACCTCAAAGAAAAAAACCACAAAATGGCCACAAATTCAACTAGAATTCCTGGAAAAGATGATTCAAGTTTTTGAGTAAACAATTCTAAATATTTTTATAAATGAAATGAGAGAACTAGAGGAAGAAATTAGAAAATAAATAAAAGTTATAAAATAAAGAATTGGGGGAAAGATTAATTGCATGCCACAAGCAATAAAAAACCAACTTTACCCATGCAACAAATTTCTTGAAACTTGAATGAACCAAATAGACGTTAATAACTCCATAAAACAAGAAATATTGAAAGGATGTATCTAGAAAGATAATTTAAGAATCCTTGAACACCTGAAAACCATAATGAAGTGGGGGAAAAAGAGCTTAAACATCATATTTCAAGAAATCTTAAGAGTAAACTACACATATCGGTAGAACCAGAGGATAAAATGGAAATATAAAAGAATCTACCAGTGACCTCCTGAAATAAACCTTGAAATGAAGATTCCCAGGAACATTATGGTCTTTTCCAGGTCAATTGATTTTCCAATGATAGATGTCATGTTGTCTTTTATTTTTTCATCCTTTTGATTTTATTTTATTGTTTCTTGATATCTCATGGAGCTTCCACTTGCCCAATTCTAATTTTTAAGGATTTTTTTTTTCAATGAGATTTTGTACCTTCCTTTTCCATTTGGCCAATTCAGTTTTTTGAGGAGTTGTCTTTGGTGGATTTTTGTGCCTCTTTTATCATTTGGTCTCTTCTGGTTTTTAGGGTGTTATTTTCTTCAGTATTCTTATGCCCCCTTTACCAAGGTGTTGACTCTCATTTCCCTCCTCCCCAATTCTTCATTTGTCTCTCTTATTTTATTTATTTATTTATTTTTGCTGAGACAATTGGGATTGTGACTTGCCCAGAATCACACAGCCAGAAAGTGTTAAGTATGTATCTGAGGTCAGATTTGAACTCAGGTCCTCCTGACTTCAGGGTTGGTGCTCAATCCACTACATCAACTAACTGCTCCTCTTATTTAATCTGAAAAAGCATTTTTGAGCTCTTCCAGGGCCTGAGAACAATTCACATTTTTCTTTGAAGCTTTTCATGAAGCTGCTTTGATTTCATTTTCTTCTTCTAAGTTCATGTTTCAATCTTCCCTGTCACCATAATAACTTTCTATGGTCAAATTCCTTTACTGTTGATATTTGTTCATTTTCTAAGTCAGTTTCTTAACTTTCAACTGTATGTAAAAATTGGACTTTGCTCACATGGCACTGTCCAAAGCTTTACTTTTTTTAATACAGCTATTTTCAGAGCTAATTCTGGAGGTCTGTAAGTTTTCAGTTCTTCCAAAGTGGTATGATCTAAGAAAATGTGTGTTTACTACTCTCCTGGTTTGTGCTCTAGTCTGTGAACAGCTATAAATACTCTTTTTCACCTCTGAACTGTGACCTGCTCCTCTACGGTAACAAGCTCTGATGTGCTAGTACTCTTTCTCTCCCTGGAATTTCAATCCAGGACTTTGACCTGGATCCAAATATAGGCAATGCAACAGAGACCTGCACCTCTGTAAACTATTCTGACCAGTTGTCTGATCTCCTTATTCATATGTGGGCTAACTTTGCTGTTGTCAATTCAGTTTTCCAGAAAGCCTGCTGTTGTTTTCATGTTCTGATAATCTTTTTTGATTAAAAAAAGAATGAAAAGGAAGAGAAAGATGAGGCATACACTAGGAAGGGAAAGAGAAGAGAATAACCAGGACTGACAAGTAGAAATTTATTTCAATAAGGAAATAGGGTGAGTAACCCTTAAACTTCACTCTCATCTGAACTTATTAAAGAAGGGAAGAATTGAGGTCAGAAATCATTTCTGTCAATAAGGAAATGAGAGGGAGAAAGGAGAATAAGAGGAAAGGTAAATTAAATGAGGGATTCATCCTAAGTAAAACAAAATATAGGGATATACAAAAATATAGCAGTTCATTTTTAAGTAAAAATATAGGGATATATAAAAATATAGCAGTTCATTTTGAAGAAGCAAAAAAATGGAAACTGGCTGGGAAATAAGAAATGACTGAATAAATTATGTTATATGAATGTAATAGAATATTATTATGTTTAAGAAATGATGAAGGCTGGGAGCAAATAAATGGTACAGTGGATAGAATGGATAGGATCTGAGTTCAAATTAGATTCAGCAACTTAACAATTGTGTGTGTGACTCTGAGCAAGTCATATAACCCCACTTGCCCCTCCTTTCACACATATACACATAGAGAGAGAGAGAGAGAGAGAGAGAGAGAGAGAGAGAGAGAGAGAGAGAGAGAGAGAGAGAGAGAGAGAGAGAGAGGAAGGTATGCTCTTAAAGAAATATGGAAGACTTAAATGAAATGATACAAAGTAAAGTAAGCAGGATCAAAAAAACTATTAGTACAATAACAACAATATTATTAAAAATAAACTTTAAAAGACTTAGAAATTCTCATCAACACAATGATCAGCCAGAGGAGTCACTAAAAAACAAAACAAAACAAAACAAAACAAAAACTTGCCATCTACTTCATGACAAAGAGGTAATGGATGAAGAATGAAGATTGAGGTACTTATTAAAGGACATGAATAATGCAAGAATTTGTTTTATTTGGCTATACATGCATAGAAGAGGAGTATTCTTTTTCTTTATTTCCAAGTGGAGTGGGGGAAATGAAGATAAGAGGGAAACAAAATGGTTTTCACTGATTTAAAAAAATTAATTTAAAAAACTAAATATAACAGAATCTCAAAGTTTCTGACATAATTCTTTTTCTTGTTCTTTCTCATTATTGAAATGTTTGTTGCTGTTTAAATTTATGATAAAGAAAATATAAAATTTCTAAAAGCAAAGCACTTTTGTTAGATTGCTTTTAAGATCCACTAGAAGGATGAAAGTGTTGATTGAAAGTATTATAAACTTCTACTATAGGAGAGAAGCTTAATAAGAATTACATATTTCAGTAAGTGGTGAAAAGAGTATTTAAAAGCTTCTAGAAAATTTGATATCTGAAGATCAGGTGAAGTAGGGAAATGATACCTAGATTAAAGCAGTGTGATCACTTAGTGAGAAGACATAGATGGTTGTGAAGTGTGAGACACATGAGTAACTTGGAACTCTAGTCACATGTACCTCAGAAGTGCATTTCCATATTGGATTCCTACAAATGTCTCATCTTTCCATTGAGGGTATATATTTGTGAGTTTACTAAAAGTTTTCTTTTGATGAGAAAGAGTAACATTCTGTTAATTTGGTATTATTATTATATTTATATAATCTATATACTATTGTTTTGAACAGCAACATTCTTTCATGGATAATGTTACTAATATTTATATGTTATTTTAAAGTTTCAAAGTATTTTACACATTATTGCATTTGATCTTCATACCAATCCTTGAAGGTAGGTGCTATTATTATCCCCATTTCAGAGATGATGAAACGGAGGCAAAGAGTAGTTAAGTTAAAGGCCCGGAGACATATAGGATTTGAGATCAGATTTGAATTTAGATCATCCTGACTTGGAGTTCAATAATCTATGAATTGTGCCACCTAATTATATAAGTAAATAAATTGATAATGGACTCAAGAAAGTTAAGTGGATAGAGGACTAGGACAGTAGTCAGGAAGATCTGGTTTCAAATTCTGCCTCAAATACTTGCTAGTCAATTTTCTCAACTATAAAATGAGGAAAACAACAACTACCTTAGAAAGTTGTGGTGAAAATCAAATAACACAATATTTGGAAAATATTGAACACAATGCTTAATAAATGCTTATTGCATCCTCTTTCTCCCACCCTCAGGAGCAATGGTTCTAACCCACAAAATACCTAGAAAAAAGTGGCAATTTTGTGGGGGCCTATTAGTGAAGAGACTTAGACTATGCATGCATGCAAGCCTGTTAGCTGTGTGATCATAGGCAAGTCACTTAACCACTCTGAAACTTACTTTGTCATTTGTAACATGAGGATAATAATGCTTGTAGTGTCTACTTCCCTGGTAGATGTGAAGCTCAGATTACATTTCTTCAAAGCATTTGGTAAACTTTAAAGTGCTATATAAATACTGATTATTAATTACTCTTATTAACTTTTTACCAACCATACACATATGGGATTAAAGAAAAATTCCCAGAAAGGATTCATATATAATAAGGAGAAAAGTGCTGAGGTATAATGATGTAATGAAAAATAGCTTTCCCTTTCATAATTTCTCCTGATGTAATAATATTCCACTCCTTTCATATGACATAATTGTTTAGTCATTCTCCAATTGGCAAGCACTCCTGCAATTTCCAGGTCTTTGCCAAAATAAAAAGAGCTGCTATAAATATTCTTTTTTGCCTAGTTATGGTATCTTCTCAATTATCTTCCTAAGCTGTTGCCCATGACTCCCTTTCCCTTACTTTATATTCCAGACATACTGGCCTATTTGCTGTTCCCCCATACAGAACATTCCCAACTCTTGGCTCTATTCCTCCAACACTACTGAATCCTATGCCTAAAATAGTCTGTCCTCACCTTCTCTTCTAGAATCTAAAAGTTCCTTTAAGGCAAACCTTCAATAATCTTTGAGATGTGTATATTATATATACACACACCCACACCCACCCACACCCACCCACCCACACCCACATATATATATATATATATATATATATATATATATATATATATATATATATATACTTCTCTAAATTACAGTGTATCATGTGCTATGTTTCCTTACCTGTGTACATATTGTAGTATTACAATTATATTTCTCCAGCAGGATGTAAACTCCTTGAGATCAGAAATAATCTTATGCATGTCTTTGCATCTACAGAATTTAGCATAGTACCTGGCACATAGTAGGTACTTAATAAATATTTGTTAAATTTATTAAAGCACTTTAGTGCTATAATACTATAATGATAAAATTCTAGAAGATGGCTGTCTCAAGGGGAACTAGTTTCATGAACACTGAAGAGGTCTTTGAAGAAGTCAGTTGAGTCAGCAAGCTGATTGAGCATTGATCTCAGGCCTTGTCAGCCAGCAATCTGTCTAGCAAGTAAGCAGATCACTGCAGCTGTTTGTAAAATAGAAAAGAAAAAAAAAAAAGCATGTTGCCCAAAAATTAGGTTCAGGTTTGGAAGTAAATTTATTGATTCAGGGCCAGAAAAAATAAGAAGGCATAGAGGAAGGAAGGAAAGAAGGAAAGAGAGAGAGAAAAAAAGAGAGAAAGGGAGGAAGAGGAAGGAAGGAAGGAAGGAAATAACAGAAATATAAGTCCTTTTCTCAAGGAGCTTATGTTCTTAAAAAAAAAAAAAAAAGGAAGACAACACATCAAAAAAAAGCTAAAACAGGATAGGGTTATCTGACTTGGGAGATGAAGAGGGAAATGAACGTTGACTCAGACCTTTCCAAAAATGGATACTCTTGCAGGAGCTCACCAATGGTAAAAGGGGGTGGGGATTTTTTAATATTCAACATTGGATTGGATGTTTTAATGGATGGAAGTGGTGAGAGAAATTCCATGCTAAGACTGCAATCGAGACAAAGTTTTGAAGGCTAGTCATCAGGAACTGGAGCAAAAGGGTAACTAGTTTAGTTTTTTTTTTATTTTGGAGATGAAGAAACTGAGATCTTGTCCTTGCCTGATTATTTGACTTGCCCTGTGTCAATATTAAATGGCAGATTCAAATCTGATACAAAGTCAGTACTAGGAAAGGAGTCTGCTTCTGTCTTTCAAAGAAGCTGATGTAATGAGAAAAAGTTCTAGAAAAACTAATCTGAGATAACACTTGTGTCCTTTGTATTCAGCTTATTTTTGTGCCTTTTCTTTTCTTATTTGAGATTAGGAATCTTATAACCAAACTTGTTATTATTGTACAGAGATTAAAATTCGATAAACCCTGAGTGAGGGTCAGGGGCACTCTTTCAATGGAATGAAGTCCATTTAACATAAGTCCTTTTTAATAGAGCAATTTCATGCAGAGAGGCCTTTTTTTCTTTCCTCCCAAATTCCAGGGCCTGTGTATTCCAGAAGGTTGAGAGTGCCAGGTTTCCTACCCTCCAGAAAAATGGGATTTTTTGTCAGTAGGTATCTGGCATAAACCATAGCATGTCAGGGAACAAGGAAACCATGGATGCTCTGATAATCTTCACAAGCTCTTTATGTTCTTGTGGTAGCATTAACCCTGAATGTGGTCTATTTAATTGGAAGGCCAACTAATGGAAAAAATAAAATTGATGCCTAAAGCATTGACTAAACAGATAAATCATGGCCTTTGGTTTACTTACTAGGCTGCTATCATATATATATAATTAGCATCTCTGGTACCTGGTAGAGGGTTGTGAGCTGGGGAAGGGGCCTTGGACCTCAAGAGACAAGGCTCTAAGAAGTAGGAAGTGGGGAGTGGGATGAAACCTTGGGATACCCATTCTGTGAGTGGAACAGGGATGTTCAAGAACTAGAAGAAAACCTGTGTCCAGATAAGCACTATACTATCACAAGAGTTAAGTCCCGACAGAAGGAGGGATGAAAATTCCCAACTTTCTTTATGCTTTTTCCAGATACTTCCATTCTTCCTAAAATTTTGACTTAAAAAAAACAGATCAATTTGACATCCTGAGCAGTGATTTGGGGAAGGGGACCACAAGCCTGGGAATTAGTGATCCTCTCTACCCATATTCCTCCCTTCATAAAAACTGAGAATGTTAGAATCAGAAAAGATTGGATTGTTAATTTAGTTTAACCCCTTCGATTGATAGAAGAAATGAAAGCCCAGAAAGATCTAATGACTTTTTTAGGCCATAGAAGGGAACTTGGAGGTCACTCAAACTGCCCTCTCCTCCTCTTAATCTCCCTGAGGCTCAGAGGTCACACATAGTAAGTAGCAGGGACAAATATCCTCTGATGCCATTTCTATGACATTATGCTTCCTCTCCAGCCACTCCTATAATTAAAATTGTTCTTTATTTTTCACTGTTCATATTCCCAGAAATTGTCCTGCCTAGACCAGGAGATGTCAGTCTGAACCATTATGGCTTCAATGGCAAACATTTGAAAAAAATTAGTGTCGATTTTATCCCTGGATAGCCTGGGGAATAAAGTAAGGGGAGGGGGAGGAAGAAGGGGAGAGGGCATCCTAACTGTCTTCAAGTATCTGAAAGCCTGTCATGTTAAATAGGGATTAGACATTCTGTTTGGCCCCAGAGGGCAGAGCTAAAATCAATGGGTGGAGGCCTCCAAGAGGCAGATTTCCCTCATTAGAGCTAATCCCAAGTGAAGTGGGCTGCTTCAGGAAGCAGCAAATTCCATTTCACTAGAGATCTTTAAGCAAAGGCTGAATGAAGGCTTGTTGGGCAGGTTAGACAGGGCTCTTCACTTCAGGTATGGTTAGGCAGGTTGACCCCTAACCTCCTTCCCAGCTCTGAAATTATATAACACATTAGTTCCCAGCAATTTATTTCTAATCATTTAATATCCAAAATATCAGCTAATGATTGCTAGCCCAACATCCAGGTCCCAGGAAGTTATGTTTCTTTTCTTATTACTGGGGATTTTATCATATGTCCTTATGGTAAGTGAGTATTTGGAAGAGAAGACATTATCAAGAAAGAACTCTTAATGAAGACAGTATGGGGTAGTGAAAAAAATGTTGAACTTGGAGTCAAAAGTCTTGAGTTCAAATTTGGCTGTTTTTTGCTCTTTTGAGAGACATCAGACAAATCATTTAATCTCATTGGGTCACAATTAGCTCATCTATCAAATGAATAGGTGAACTCTTAAGGTCCTTTCCAAGTCTAAATTTGTGTTCCTATGAAGCACTAGTGAGTATTAAATTCCCAGGCCAAGGCAACTTGTATAGCTTGACTTGACTCCTAGTTCATCCATATTTTGGGAAAGTCAATGATTTGAGTATAAAAGGTCTTCTGGTCCCCAGAATTATTCTGGAAGTAGTCAAAGAAGACTTCATGGGATTGAATGGGATTAAAATTATGTAATCATTGGCTAGGTGGAAGGAAAAGGAGGCAGAGTAGAAATAATTGGAGCAGTGATGGGAATGAAGTATGGCAAGGATGGTGAGGGGAAAATGGCCTGGCTAGAGCAAAGGAAGATGTAACAGTCTTCTTTCTCTTCTTCCTCAGCCTGGGAGTTTCTAGGAGTTTCATGGAAACATTGAGCCCCATAATCATTTTAATGAAATTCAAAAGGAGAGAGGATTCATTTCCAACCTGCTGCTTTTCAGAGATTTTTTGGGAATTCCCAGGGAGGTCAGAGTATGTCAATATTAAAAATTGGCCAATAATGTTAACTTCCCTGGGTACTTCAAACTGTGATCTCAACAAATTTTTGAAATTAATAAAATTTGCTTCACCTCCAATATCTTCTTCCCCACTCTCTTTTCCCCTAATTAATAGTAGACCAAGTAGTACTTTATTTATATCTTATTTATCCTATGTATAACTGTGATATTCATTGAGAAAATCTGATTTTTCTTGACAAGTGGCTTCTACTTGGAAACTCACTCCAACTCCTTACAAGCTCATAGCTATGTTGGAAAATATTCTCAAGAATGGACCTAAAAAAAAAGGAGCTCTGATAAGAGTTTGAGCATGAAATAGGACCAGAGGCTGTGAATCCCTTCACTTCTGCCAACTAACTTGATTTATGACTTACCTATTATTTAATCAGGAGAAATCTGTTTTCTGAAATCTCATTCATGTATTTGTTTTGTTATTGTTCAATCATTTTAGTCCTGTATGACTTTTTGTAACTCCATTTGGGATTTTCCTGACAAAGATACTGGAGTGATTTGTTAATTCCTTTTCTAACATATTTTACAGATGAAGTGTAGAGGGCCAGTATTGAGTGGGTCCATGAATGGAAGGAGTCCAGTCCAAGTCCAGACCTGCTCTCTGTGAGGTCTCTACTGTAGGTAATTAGCTCACCATCTCCCTAACAATGAATGAAAGACATACTCTAGATAAATTTAGGATAATCTTGATGGAGAATGCATGTGATAGGAATAAGGCAATACAACTATGCATTTACAACTCTGTTTTGACAAATACCTTGTTATTAATAGTTACTGTTATTTATGACCCTGTTAGGATAGATATCTTGTTATTGCTAGTTAGGGTGGAACTAAAATGTCAAAGTATGGTCTATGTATTAACCTTGAAAGGTATATGACATCAACCAGAGGTAGCTAGTGTGAATGTAACACTAGTTTATATATATATATATATATATATATATATATATTTTTTTTTTTTTTTTTTACAAAAATTTTATGCATAGGTAATTTTCCAGCATTGACAATTGCAAAATCTTTTGTTTCAACTTTTTCCCTCCTTCCCCCCACCCCTTCCCCCAGATGGCAGGTTGACCAATATATGTTGTAAGGGCCCTTTAAATGGGCGGTGCCACAGTGCAACAGGAGATTCGAGTGGCCCAGAAGTATTCTCTTTGGATATTAGGACTGCCCAGTGGGTGGGATCTTGGCCACATTGAGATAGCTTCGTAATGGGTGACTCTCTCGATGATTGGCTGTGTGTGTGACCTCACAGGCCCTTTATAAGCCCACTGCAGACAGCAGTCTCTCTCTTTAACCTGACTCCCTAGCCAGGGGTAGCCTAGCCAAGCCAAGCAGATGGATAACGGAGAGGTAAGGAGTTGGTAGTGAACACATGGATCTTCTGACCAGGTGTTCACTTGGGAACCAACAAGTCAGGGCATCAAGTCAGGGCATTATGTGAGTAGATCTAATAAAGGCTTTTAAGATTACACGCGGCTATTCTTGAGAGCGCTACGGGTTATTAAACTATAGATTCAAGAGATCGTGGCCAGAGACCTTTGAAGGCCTCAGAGGAGGCGAGTGGGGTAGAGTTGACACTGCAAAGGTCAGTGGTCAAAGGTACTCTGTTGGGCTTAGGACAGAAGGTGAGGCTGAGGGAAGAGGAATTGGAAAATTCACCAAAGGCTGATTTAAAATCCAACCCAAGCTTTGCACATAAAAAGAACTAAACCTCTTCTCAATGGAAGAGTAATCAATAGATTCCTTAAAACAATAATACACAAGGTAAACCAACAAAACGCTAAGAAGAATTTCTCCAACTGAAGTCCATGTGGTTCGTTTATTTACCTCCTTAGCTTCAGCCACTGGTTTGTGTAGTAACCTAGCTTTTTCTTCTTTCTCTATCTCAACCTGTAGTTTAACCTGCAATTCCAGCAACTCTTTTTTAATTGTTTGTCATTCTATTTTCAACTCAACTTCTAGTTGTCACATTTTATACTCTATACTGTCATATAAACACATTAGCTCTAGGTTGCTCCCTGTCCGAGCTATATCTAATGGGTGTGGGGGTAGCCTTCTGGGAGCTTGATTACAAGCTTCCTGCTGTTCTTCAGTGGTGATCTTTGTTAAAAGATCTTCCATCTGGCTCTTTAACCTCTTTATACAAGCATTATGTTCAGCAGTATCCTTGAGCCTTATCCCAGGATTACCTGGGTCCATATTGCCTGCCTTCCCTCCTAAGTGGTGTTTCTACTGGATCTTTCAGAATCTTAATTCTGAATATTAAATATTTTCAAAACCTGATAATTCCTGATGCCCCACATTGGGCGCCATTTGTAACATGCCCTTCTGGCAGTTACAATTACTAGTCTGTCCTAGGCCCAACAGAGTACCTTTGACCACTGACCTTTGCAGTGTCAACTCTACCCCACTCGCCTCCTCTGAGGCCTTCAAAGGTCTCTGGCCACGATCTCTTGAATCTATAGTTTAATAACCGGTAGCGCTCTCAAGAACAGCCACGTGTAATCTTAAAAGCCTTTATTAGATCTACTCACATAATGCCCTGACTTGATGCCCTGACTTTTTGGTTCCCAAGTGAACACCTGGTCAGAAGATCCATGTGTTCACTACCAACTCCTTATCTCTCCGTTATCCATCTGTTTGGCTTGGCTAGGCTACCCCTGGCTAGGGAGTCAGGTTAAAGAGAGAGACTGCTGTCTGCAGTGGGCTTATAAAGGGCCTGTGAGGTCACACACACAGCCAATCATCGAGAGAGTCACCCATTACGAAGCTATCTCAATGTGGCCAAGATCTCACCCACTGGGAAGTCCTAATATCCAAAGAGAATACTTCTGGGCCACTCGAATCTCCTGTTGCACTGTGGCACCACCCATTTAAAGGGCCCTTACCACATGTAACACTAGTTTAAAGAGTATATAAACCTTGGCACTCAAATTAATAAAGGGAGATTGCAAAGCATATCTTTTACCTGGCCTTAGATATTCATTTTAGACACACTCTCAGTTTTTACTGGAGCTGGACTCCAACAAGTTGCTGTATGGGACCAAACAGAGCAAGTATAATATACCCATGCTTCAAATAGTTGAAAGTAGATTTAATGATTCTGTTTAAGCTCACTCTTTTTCTTCCTTTGTTTTTTGAATAATATTTTATTTTCCCCCAATTACTTATAAAAACAATTTTAAACTTCTTTAAAATGTGGTCAAATAAAAATATGAAGACCTGGAGGCCCTCATCACCAAAGTTCCAAGAGAGTGTGACAAGCTTATAATTCTGTGTGACTTTAACACTACAGTAGGCTCAGACTATCAGACATGGCAGGGAATCTTTGGGAGGAATGGAGTTGGAAACAGAAATAACAATCATCACTTATTACTGAAGACTTGTGCATCTCACGACTTTCTTATCACTAACACTGTATTCTGTTTACCTAAATACAATAAAACTTTATTTATTCTTAGTAAACACCGAAATTTAATACACTCTGTGATTGTAAGGAGAAGGGATACACAGGATGTAAGAGTGACAAAGGCAATGTGTGGTACAGAGTGCTGGACTAATCATAGATTTATCCACTCCAAGTTAAATATGTTAATTCAACAAAAGTGACAGTCCAAAGACTGAAAGAAAGTGTGTGAGAGAAGAGATATTAGACTGACTACCAAACTAAAGGTCTACAGAGCCATTCTGCTGATCTTTCAGTTACATATCAAATGAAATTTGGAGAGTATACCAGCTCCATGCCAAGAAATTTAATTGCTTCCATTTGGATTGTCTTAAGAAAATTCTGAAGATCACTTGGAAGAATAAAATACCAGACACTGAGGTCCTTTCTCAAACTGAACTGCCAAGTATTCAAACTCTATTGCAGAAAGAGCAATTCTAATGGACTGAAATGTTGTTCAAATGCCAAACATATTTGCCAAAAAGATTATTTTAGGAAAAACTCACACAGGGCAAGTGTTCACATGGTAATCAGAAAAAGTGATATAAGGACACTCACAAGGTCTCTCTGAAGGACTTTGGAATTGATTGTCTTTCATGGGAAACACTAGCATAGGAGTGCTTAGTATGGCATGTATTCATCAGAGAAGGTGCTGTGTTCTACAAGCAAAGCAAAAGTGAAGTAGATCAAAAGAAACTTGAGATGCACAAATTTAGAGAATTTTCCCCAAATGTTCACATGGACTATGACAGAGCATTCTGAGCTCATATTGGTCTGATAAGTCATTTCTGGACACACTGAATCTTAACTATAACATAGTTGTGTCATTTTGATCCTCTTGGGGAATTGAATGAAAACAACAAATTGAATTTTACCTTACAAGATTTAACCCAATCATCAAGGGTTTTTTTCATTTCTGACTGTCATCTAGCTTGTTAGTTATCCTTCCCAGGACATTTGATAAGATGCCTTCTATCTTTTATCCAAGTCATTGGTTAAAAATATCAAACCACAAAGGGCCAAGCACAGATCCCTGAAGCGCTGCCTTGGAGACCTTCTATCAAGTTGACATCAAACCATTAAAGGTTATTCTTTGAAATGGGTCACTTGATATGGTGCAGATATATCAGTTGTACTTTAGTATGTACTCTGTCAGAAAGAAAGGACGTCAATTTAATCCATCTTGATTTCTTGATAAAAAACATGCTTGCTTTTTGATAACCATTTCATTTTCTAGATATGCTCTTATCATTCTAATAATCCCTTTTCAAATTTTGCCTGGAATCAAAATCAAACTAGCTAGGCCATAGTTGACAGACTGTGTTATATTTGTTTTAAAAAACAAAACACAATACAACTTTCATTTTCCAATCTTGAGGTACCACTCTGCCTTCCATGACCCTTCAAATATTGCAGACACCTAGAAATCATATCCATGATTTTTTTCAGTATACAAAATTGACATTTATTTGCTCATTTCACTCAGTGTCAGTTCATAAGAGTTCCCAGCTTTTTCTGAAATCATTCTCTTCATCATTTCTTAAAAATTACATTCTGTTACAGGTATACATCATTATTTTTAAAGTCATTTCCCATTTGATATGTATCTACTTTATAACATTTGTAATAGTGTGAAGAATTACTGAAAACATTACAGTGTGATACAAAAACTTGAAGTAGTGAGGGAGTTGAGATAGTAATACCTAGTTCGAAATAAATGTGGCAGATTTACAATGGTCATTCTCTTTGGCAAAAGGCATGTTTATTTAGGGGAATAAGTTATAGACAAAATGAGGGAGTAAAATAGGTACTAAAAGTATCAAATGTGAAAGAATTGGAAGAGAATATAGTTAGCAAGAAAAAAGACAAGTTCCCCAGGGGAACTTAGAATTAACCAGGAGAAAGAAAATATTCAATGAGGTGGGAGTAAGCCATCAACTGGAAGGTTAGATTAATCAGGTTTAATTAGAATAAGGAAAAAGGCATCATTAAAGGGAAGGCACAATGAGGGAGAGAAAGAAAGAGAAACCTCATAGTAAACTTACTCTTGAAAGAACTTAGCAAAGATCTTCATTATAAATTGATCTTTTATAGGGGAAATACAGTTTTGTTCCCCACCACCACCACCAAAGACCAGAGAAGTAAAGGCAGGAAGTTAAATGGCAACTCAAAGGGAGGGGTCAGAAGCTAGAATGAAACCACCTGGCAGATCATGTCCTAGACTTGTCTAAAGACATGCTAATCAATATCTCAAAAGGTCATTTGAAGATACCCAGAGGTTGTAGGATGGACATAAGGTTGATAAAGAGTTCCTTCCTACATAGTCTGGAAATTCTCTGATAATAGGTTTTTTTTGTTTTGTTTTGTTTTGTTTTCCTGACAAAGAAAGAAAGTAAGTCACATCAGCAGAACTCAGATCCCAAAGACTATATGACACAAACTTAATGGGATACAACTTCAAAGGAGAAGTGCTCTGAATGTAGATGTTTTAGGAATGCAAATCAACTAGTGGTAGCAGCACTTCTATATAATAGCACAGAACTGGAAACAAAGTAGATACTCACCAATTGGGTAATGGCTTAAGAAATTATGATGTACAATAAATGAATATAACAATAAAATTGAACTGAGAAGATACACGAAATTTGTACAATAACTACATTGCAAATATAAACAACTTTAAAGAACTTATTCACTCTTATCAATGCAATTATTAACACTATCCCAGAGGACCTACAATGAAACATACTATCCACCTTCTGAAAGAAAGATAGATTCAGAGTACAGATTGAGATGTGTTTTAGATACCACTGATATAAGGTTTTTGGTTTGTTTGCTGTTTGTTTTGCTTGACTGAATATTTGCTATAAGGATTTTGTTTTTAATGAATGAGGGAAAAGAGAGAAAAAATTTTATTCATTAAAGAAAATTAAAAATAAATAACATTTATTTAAGCAGAAGTAGTAAAAACAATATACACCATGACAAGGACAAATTGAAGGGAAGGAAGAAAAGAACTAACAAAGGGAACAAAGTGAGGAATGAGAAAAGGAACAAAAGAATGAAGGAATGAATGAAAAAAGGAAGGAAAGAAGGGGAAGAGAGGAAAGAAGGAACAAACGAATGAATGAACAAGAAGGAAGGAAGGAAAATGAATGAATCATATCGACATGTCATCTTGTAACTCAATTCTATTTTCTTTCTGTTCAATTGTAGGTTTGGTCTAATTTGTCTGAAGAGAAAGTTTTATTCAATTATGGAAATTGTTAGTAAACTTTATTGCTCTTAGTGTCTGGAATGCTGAACTATTCTTACCTTTTACTGAGAGACTTTTAACTAAGGACTTATATTATGCTGACTAGGAACCTCATCAGATCTGAAGACTGATGCAAGAAGTTTTCTCCAATTATTCTTTTCAAGCAACTCAAATATGTTACTGAAAACTGATTCTGTACTGATCAATCCCTTAAGGTTTCCATGTTCCTTTGATTGAATACAAATACTTGGGGAAAGTGACATACTCTTTTTTCTGATTTCAGGAAATTATACCTGTTTGCTCTCCTCTTGCCAACTTGGGAAGTCCCTGAATTTTCCTCAAATTAGAAATCAGATTATTTAATTATGGATCCTGATTATTTTCTTTTAATTAGTTGGTTTAATGTGATTGTTTGATTTTTAAAAGATTTATCCTTCTGTATTTAGGGTCTTTGGACTGATTGAAGAGTTCATTGTTCCACTTATTCCTGTTTTGCTAATAAATTATATACCTCAGATTATTTCTTTAGTTGCTATTATTAACATCCATGAAAGAAGGAAAGAGAGATGGAGGGAGGGAAGGAAGGACACGGAAAGGAAAGTCAGAAATGAAGAAAAGAAGGAGAAGAAAAGGAATACTATATAATTATCTATCCAAGCTTGGACCCCAGGAAGAGAAGAGGAAATGTAACTCAATCCCTTCTTTTCAGAGGTATGTGAGTGGAACTATGGGTATATGAAATTGGACATTCTATCAGACTCAGTTGATGTGTCAATTAGATTGGTAGAGTGTTTCTTTTTTTTTCTATTTTAGTCTTTATTAAAAGAGAGATGCAGAGAGGAAGGAAAGGAAAAATATTTGGAAGTGAAGATGACAAAAATTAGAGCAATAAAAACTTTTTTAAAAATGCAACTGTAAGTGGTTGATGAGAAAAAATCTCTGACCAATCTGATGAGTTAAAAGTATGGTATACCTTTGGTTGTATCTTAGTAATGTGAGTAGGAACCATTGCAAAGTTAGCTACTCTTTATCTTTTTCCCTTTCCTATAAGCACAGGTCAGTAAGGAGAAACATGATAGTACATGTTGGTCCTTAGTCCACCTGTACATTATCATCAACACCCAACTAAAGTTGACTGTCCCCTCCCTCATCCCCAGAGGTGACAATAGCTGGGGCAGTGTTGGAGTGTCAGGAATTCTTAGGGTGGAACCCAGATGGTGAAGCAGCAAGAAATATAGTGGAGCCACATGCAAAAATGTTTGTGGTAGTCCTTTTTGTAGTGGAACTGGAAACTGAGTGGATACTCATCAGTTAGAGAATGGCTGAATGAATTATGATATATGAATGTTATGGAATATTATTATTTTATAAGAAATAATCAGCAGGATGATTTCAAAGAGGCCTGGAAAGACTTACATAAACTGATGCTAAGTGAAATGAGCAGAACCAGGAGATTATTGTATATGGCAACAAGAAGATTATATGAATAGTTTTGATGGATATGGCTCTTTTCAACAATGAGATAATTGAGACCAGTTCAAGTGATCTTGTGATGAAGAGAGCCATCTGTACTCAGAAAGAAGACTGTGGGAACTGAGGATGGGTCACAACATAGCATTTTCACTCTTTTTGTTGTGGTTTGCTTGCATTTTATTTTCTTACTCATTTTTTATCTGATTTTTCTTGTACAGCAAGATAATTATATGAATATGTCTGCATATATTGTATTTAACACATATTTTGCCATGTTTAACATATAGTAGATTACTTGCCATCTAGGAGAGGAAATGGGAGGAGAGAGGGAAATTGGAACACAAAGTTTTGAAAACATTGTCGATGCATATGCTTTGAAAATAAAATGCTTTAATAATAATTTTTTAAAAAATAGAGTGGAGTTTTACTCCATAATATTTCTATATAGATTAGAAAATGCACTAGCCCAGATGAGCAAAGGGAGAAGTCTGTGGACACTGGCATTGGAATCTAGGCAAGAACAGTTACACACAGCATTCCAGTACAGGGAGAGGTGTGTACCAGGGAAAGAAGAGGTCTCAGATCTAGCATAGAATGGACTGACCTTACAGGGTCCAGAAACAGGTACTAATTGGTGAGATCCTGAATATTGGGTGTGGTTAGCAGAGAGACATTGAAGAATTGATCCTTAAGGCAGACAGAGAAAAAGCACTGATAAAGATCAATTTCTCTAAATCTAAAATTTTATAGCAAATCTCTATATTCAAAAGCCATAAGCAAAATGCAAGTATGAAATCTTCCTGTTTTTTATCTGAAAATGTGTGGTCATTAGGTAAATGACTGTTTTCCATCATTGGGTAGATGAAGATTTGACCTAGTCATCTGCCTTTTACTACAGATATATCCTGTTAGAAATATGTTTGTATAAGGTCTTTAAATCTTTCAAAATGTAAGAACATTTAGCAACTGATGCAACTATTTATGAGATCCAGCTACTATTTAGAGTAGAGAATTTTAGTGCAAATAATTTTTTTAAAGAAATGTAACTTGCAGTTTTTTGTTTCATACAAAAAGTCAGTTTTCTTTAAGCTAATGGGAAACAACATCTGTTTATCCCGTGTGTCTGTGGCACAAGCATATTTTCCTATAAATAACTTATTTGATATACACAGACCAAGCCATAGAAAATGGCTTGCTGATGCAGCCACAAAAGAGGCTGCTATTACATTGGCCTTCTTACTCACCCAGTTCTCCAGGCAATGGATTTTTTTATTATTAAAATTCCATCCTAGATGGAGATCTCTAGAAACTCCACCTCTACTGTATCTAAACAGAAAGCCATGTTATGACGTCAACCCCCCCAACATTACATTTCTCTCCTAGTGAGTTATCTCCTAATTAAGCCTATTTTTACTCCTCACACAGAGAAAATTCTTCAGGAGGAAAAAAGCAGGCCAGCATAAAAACTGCAAAGTTTTTACTAAAAGAGATCATATTTTGTTTTGGCCTGTCCTGTTCTTTACTGAGGGACCAGTCTTCATGTCACAAATAACCTGAACTGTAGCTAAGGCACTTTAAATTGATTATTATCTTCACTCTCCAAATATTCTATCTCCAGAGAAGGTGGGGAAGATTATATTCCCTCTAAACACTTCTTACAAGGATGAGAGCTCTGCTCTTAGTGCTCTCTCAAGCTATCTCTGCCCTACTCTGTGAGCTCCTGTCAGTGGGAGATAGGATAAGTTTTCATCAGACTAGGACAAAGCCTGATCTCAACCTGTTATTCTCTCTATCTAATATCTAAGACCTTTTGAACACTTTGGCACATGTATCCTTAGCTATCCAAACGACCCCTCTAATGTTTGAAATGAGACTGTCCCTAACCTCCATTTGGTAGACTTGTTTTATTCTAGAGTTTGGTCAATTCACCTTCAAATGACCAGCACCAACAGTCACATTGACCAACTTCAAGAATCTGACTCAGAATTCACTGGATAACTCACTTCAATTACCTCCTGGTCCACTCCTCCAACTCTACATTCATTCCCAGTAGGAAGTAGTTTCAGAAAACGAGATCATCATCCCATACCCCAGAGAACTTTGGGCTCCATTTGTTCAGAGGGAAATTGATTATTGAGGTGAATAAATCCTAGCAAAATATTACCCAGTGTCTGAGTGGACCCCCAGTGAGGTGCAAACCGACTTTGTGATATTCTCTACTATTGCGCCCTAGTTACTAACTTTGTACCCCAATGATATCACCAAACTTTGGCTTTAGTTCATCTCTATGATACTCCAACCTCATAGACCACTGTATTTCACTCCCAGTTTCTGGTTTCTACTTAACAAGTATCCCAGGGTTTGGCCCCTAAAATTTCAGCATTAGTTTGCTAGATCCCTTTATGTTTAGGGACTTCCAACCCACTTTTCAAAGATATTTTAGCAAATTAAAAGAGTGGGGAAATGATAAAGTCCTGAATATTGGGTGCAATTAGTAGAGAATAATAGAAGAACTGATCTCTGAGATAGAGAGAAAGAAAGCACTGATAAGAGTTCAGTTTAGCTTCATAGTCCCACTCTCTGAGGAAGTCATCCAATCAGAAATCCAAATTATGTCAAATCCCCAAGGTCCACCCTCTGTAGGGGTCTTGGGCAACCTTACTTTGCTATGTCCTATCAGAAATCCTGATCATGCCCCTGAGGTTAAATTCTCCCTATAAATTTATTTATGGCCCATTCCATAGCTATTGCCCACTTATGGGCCAATCAGCCATTAGCACTCTGCCTCATGATGTTTTTCTCCTTACTCCTCCCCCATGCCACATGGTGTCTCCCCTAATTCCACTGTTCTTCTGAACCCTACTTCTTCTTATAGCTAATTAACTTTTTAGGGATTTATCCTTCCAGCTAAGGACATGCCCCAACCTCATGGGGTGGTGGTCCCTTTCTACTGAGTCATTGTGAGTTCCTCTGAGGAACTTGTCTTTCATATGCTCTCCCACTCTATTTCATATTTACCATTTCTGGTGTCTATAGTATCCCTTCATTTTGTCTGTAACTTCTTTCCTAAATAAATCTACTTTTTGACAAAGAGAATGGCCATTGTGAATTCTTCACATGACTTAATCCCAACTTAAAAAATCCCTACTATCATGTGGGCAAGGAACCTATGTGTTGAGCAAGGAACAAGTTCAAAATCAAGAACAGCTTAGCTCTAATAAAATGTCCAAAATTGGTAAGACGATTAAAAGAATGGGATTTTTTAAAAAAAGAATCCCACCATTAAAAAGCTATTATAGCAACAGAGATGCTCAAGGAACAAATATAGAAGAAGAAAATGTCTCCAAAATACATAGAAGGAAAGTTTCAAAGAAGAACACCACTTGGACTCAAGTTCAACTAGAGTTACTAGAACAGAATTATATAAATGCTAGCTATTATTATTATCATTATTATCATGATCATCCTAGTTTAAAAAATCTAATATAATCTATCATCAATAAGCCTAAAACAAACAATAATAACAAAAATCTTGACTCTACCACTTATTATCCATGTGTCTTTGAGTAAGTCATACAACCTCTCTAAAACTATACTGTCACATTTAGATTATTAGCTTATCAGGAAAGATGATGATGGTATAATTGACTTTATCCTGAGGCCCTTCCACTGCCATCTACAGATCAGATTTAAATCCAAGTTTGCAATAATATTAATAATGAAGACTCTTGTCAGCAGAATGACAAAGTGCCTGGATTAAGACATTAGTCAGTCTAGATCATACACCTTTCTACTTTCTGATTGGCAGTGGAATAGGTCAAGAGGAGAAGGGAAACCTTCCCAGTGTTTGTGAAATTATAATACATGGTTGTCAGGAACTCTGCTTATGAATAAAGCTAGTTCTGATGGCAAGTCAGATTCAAGTTCCCTGGAATATGTGCAGCACATATGAGTACAGAAGATAAATTGGAGGAAACTGA
The DNA here is from genome assembly GCF_048593235.1 of Sminthopsis crassicaudata. Classification (NCBI taxonomy): domain Eukaryota; kingdom Metazoa; phylum Chordata; class Mammalia; order Dasyuromorphia; family Dasyuridae; genus Sminthopsis; species Sminthopsis crassicaudata. The sequence goes on along the minus strand of NC_133618.1, from coordinate 87,171,012 downwards.
GGCTGGACCAGAGAAAAGCCTTATCTGTATCACTGGCGAGGAGGCAGCCAGGGAGGAGGTATTCCATTACCAAGGCTGAGCTTGTACCATTTCAGCCTGCACAGATGGAAATATAGTTCAATGTTTCAACATCATTTGACTTTCACATGCTAAAATATTGATAAGTGCTGTGCAGCCTAATGCCCCTATGGTTCAGAGAAGTAACTAGAGCGTGCTGTGTATTGAAGTGAGACGCAGTAAAGCCTTTAACGAGTGTTTAAAATTCTGGGAATAATGTTCAACACAAGCACAGCTCATTCCTCTCCTGAAAACCCTTCCTGATTGCCTTGCAGTCCACAAGAGAAGTGCTAACGTACATCCCACTGCTGTCAATGAGTGCAGTGTCTTGGGGAGGAGGAGACAGATAATGCAGGACAGATTTGCAGCCCAACTGGCAAAGTGGCAGATTCAGTGCTGGAAAGGAGATGAGCACATTCAAGAGAAGAGGGGGAAAGAAGCCCCTAAATATACAAGAGCCTTTTATGGTAAATTCACTAGCCAGGACAGCTTGAAGAGGGTTGATGGACTCGTTTATTGTAGAAAAGCAACTATAGAAAGAAAAGGAAGATTAATACACAGTGTTATCTTTGAGTCTCACCTCAACTTTGGGAGGGAGCTACTACAAGTATTATTATACCTAGTTTATAGATGTAGACATTGAGGCATGGATAAGGAAAGTGATTTGCCTTGAGTCACTACTTTTGAATATCAAGGATCTTTCAGACTAGAAGAAAAAAAGGAGGAAGAGGATGTAATGAGGACCTAGAGTAGGAGGAGAAGCAGAAGGTGGGGAATGAAGAAGAAAAAAAAAAGAAAAGCAGGAGAAAGAGCAAGAGAGATGAAAGGAGAGGAGGGGGGAAAGGAAGGAAGTTTATTCTGATTCCCAAATACTACTCTTAGAAGCTATACAGAACTTATGCAGAAGAATGCTCTGAAGGAGATAGGACCACAAATCATCTACACTTATTTTTGGAAAAAAATCAAAGCATCCATGGAAAAGACAGAATAGAAAATGGTTTAGAAAGCTTTAAGAGTACATATGAGTTTTTAAAATTAGGATTCCCCAGATAACACAAGCTAATCATTTTAAAATGTAAATAGGTAGAATAGTATAGCGGATAAAAAATTCAATTTGCCAGAGTTCAGATTTTACCTCAGATACTTGCTGCCTGTGTAGTCCTGGGAAAGTGACTTCACCTACAATATCTTCTTTTGTAAAATGAAAGAATTGCATCTGACGGTCAGTCACATCATTTCAGTATTTCAATCTATGACCCCATAGATGGAATCAGTTGAAAAAACAAGACCTTGCTATTCCTCAATTCCCCCTCTCCCACTGAGGAAGAATTATGAGTTCTTTGGAGAAATAGAGAGCATGTGGGAGATGATCAATACTTTTTTTAGTCATTATTCATACAGGAGGAAGCCTAGAGGATGGGAGGAATGAAGAAATGCTGGAGTGTACAGAAAAATTGACTTTGTTACCTCAAAATCATGTATAAGGGAGACCCAGTTGTCCCAGGGTTGGATTCTTGCTTTAGAAGGGAAGAAATTAGATTTTCTTTTTCATGCCCTCCTTTGTTCCAGGGATTTTTTCACCTCTTCATTCAACCTATTGACCCCCTTATCCCTTGGTCCATTCTTATCCCCAGTTACTTTTAAATTCACATAGTTCACCATACCAGGAACAAGCTTAGTCACTCCACATCAAATCTCTGTGTGATCCTCTATGAAATTCATTTATGAAGTTAATTTTTGTATCTAAGCATTACAATGACCTATTGAATATCATTTTATTTAGATTGGAAACCTCTACATGGAATGTTTACTGACTGCTGGGATTGGAGTCAGGAAGATTAAAGTTCAAATCTGGCCATAGAGACATTTATTAACTGGGTGTCCCTGTGTAAGTCATTTAGCCTCTGTCTGTCTGTTTCCTCACCTGTAAAATGGGGATAATAATAGAACCTTCCTCTCAAATGAGGTAATATTTGTAAAGTATTTAGCACAGCGCCTGGCACATAGTAATCATCCTACTTCCAATTCCTGAAAATTATACTTAGTGTGCCATTATGCACTTACTTGTATGCAAACAGTTCTCTTCACCTTCCTCTTTGGTAAAGAACGACAAACATTTGCTATCATTAACTGGGAATAGAAGAAAGAAGCTGGAGGGGAAATGGACACAATAGTAATCAGCCAATTGATGACCTTTTTTTTATTATTTATATAAAGAAAACCTGTGTCAATAGTAGGTTGTTAGTTCCTATGAAGAGACTCCTGGGATGGAGTGGAAGAAATTTAAGCCAAGTTAGAATTTAAAACCAATAATAACAGCAACCTATATTTATATGTCATCACCAATGGTTGCTATGGGTATTGGACTAAACTACCCATTTCTCTCAGTTAATGTGCTAAGGGCAGCTGGTTGTTATTCAATGATATCATCTGTTCAATTAAGTTAGGTATTCACATATCAAATATCATAGGTTTTTGCTATGACCTATTAGCCAGTCTCTCTTTACTTTCACAGCAGTTAATCAAATATTCTTATCCTAGCATCCTTACCATAAATAGTTTAATTAAATTAGATAAGATACAATAAAAGAAAAAGCATTATTTGCATACAGCAGCAATACATTCCTTTTCAACCCAGGAACAATCCTCCAAGCAGGCAAAACACCTTCATATTGATATTTATTCTTATCCCTCTCTCACCTCCCACCTCTAAGCCTCTAAACCACAATCTCCCTTTCCAAAATTGAGGATTTGTTATAAATATCCTGGTTCCCAGTAAAGCTGAAGCTGGACACAGAGAGTTAATTCATGACCCATTGCCCTGTGATTTGGGAATGCTGTGGCAATTTTCATGGGTTCCTATGGTTACCCGGGATGGCAGGGTATCAACACTCATGCTTGCACATAAGATGACTAAATAGAAATACTCTCATTCAGGATGACCAAAATTGTTCAGGATTCATCCCAAATCCAGAGTTTTACTGAACACAGCAAGAGGCTGAATATAGCACTGAAGGACCTTAAAAGAACTTTCCTATTATCTTTATAGCATTCCTTTCAGAAACCAGATCAGAGGTCTGGAAGCCAGAGCTGCTTTCTCTATTCTTATTGTTTTGGGGGAAATTATTCAATCCTCCCCAATTCCCCCAATCCCAAAGCCAAAGAAGGGGGAGATTTCGACACTGAGGACAATATACAATGAGTGGATATACCTGGAGTTCTCTATGTTGAACTTTCCCAGTATAAATTGAGTTTGGGTTCGGTAATGAATGGAGCAAAGGAACATTAGTATTTGGTTACAACAGAGAAACAGCTGGCCCTCTGCTAGCATTCCAGACAAGCAGGAATGGATATGTCTATTGGTGAGATATTTATAATGCCTGAGGCTCCCCAGAGAAGATCCAAAGATTCCTTTTAGTTACCTCCATTGACTTCCTGCTTCTTTTAAAAGTGAGATGAGGACAAAAGGGAAGCCAGAAAAAAAAAAAAAAAAAAAGTTGGTTGGCTGGTAGTTTTCCTCCACTCTGGCTGCTGATAGAACTGCTGCCCCTTAAAGAACTGTTATGTAAGTGGTATTTTTGAGATTTTCTTATTACGTGTATGTAGCACTCCCTGTCAGCCATGCTCCTCACTTGCATTCGAAATCTTTCATGTCATCCCTACAGAGTTGACTAACTTCACAAATCTAGAGATAACTCTGTGGGATTATAACTTCTGACATTATCCCTCATTAACCCTTCTATCACCACCTATTAACAGCCATGACAGTAGGTACATTTGGCTTTTAACAAAGGCATTTATTAAGAGGATACAGTATGAACAGGTATTATAAATCTTTTGTCTTATAAATCTGAATATACTCCCCTACAAATCTATATGTCACCCATGAGGAGAAAAGATTTAAACTTAGGATACAATGTTAGTGAGGCACACATAGCTTATTTGTATGACAAAGATTATTGACAACTTAAAGGCCTGGAAGTTCTAACTCTTTTTATCTCTATGCAGCTTTCCTTAGCTGCAGATGGGCAGGATTTGCTCCCATCCACTGACTAGAGGAAAACATCCTCCCTTCATATACACTCTCTCTGTCTGTCTCTGTCCCTCTGTGTCTCTCTGTCTCTGTCTTTTTCTGTCTCTGTCTCTCTATCTTTCCCTGTCTGTCTCTGTCTCTTTGTCTGTCTCTCTCTGTCTGTTTCTCAGTGTCTCTTTTTGGTCTCTTCCTGTCTCTTTCTGTTTCTTTGTCTGACTCTGTCTGTCTGTCCCTGTCTCTCTGTCTCTGTCTCTGTGTCTGTCTCTGTCTCTCTCTCTGTCTCTCTGTCTCTCTCTCTCTCTCTCTCTCTCTCTCTCTCTCTCTCTCTCTCTCTCTCTCTCTCTCTCTCTCTCTCTCTCTCTCATTTTGTGTATCTCTGAAGTCTTTTCTATCTGTATGTTGTCTCATCTGTTCCCAACTGATTTCTTAGTTCTCCATGAGCAATGGGTTAAATTCCTTACCCCTTCAGTAATATGTGCCAGTAGCTCCTGGCTTGCTATCTCTATTACTCTCAAACTAGAACTCTAAATACCAAAATTCATTCAGAACTTAGCTATTTAAAGCCCACAGAAGCTTGGTTAATTTGTTTGCTCTGTCAATTATGCTGTTATTTCTTTGACTCAATTCAAAAAACATTTGTACTTCATAAAGGCTCCAAGATATAAATGGATCCTTAAAAGGAGTTTAATATCCCATTAATAACTTGTGATTTTGTTTTAGACCTTCTGTGATTATATCAAATTAGTTGTTGAGGGGAAACGCCTTCCCTATATATGTAACCCTGTTTTAAAGCCAGATGTTACAAAGCTCCTTTTTTTAATACAAAAGGAGAAATTAAGAAGGAAAGAAAAAAGGGAAGACATAGAATTAAGAGGAGTTTTAAAAATACTCTCTGTCTCCATTTTTAGTCTCTCTTTTAACTTTATTTTTCTTCAGGATTTTTTTTATTAGGGTTGGAGATCTATGTTTTCTTTCACAACATGACTTTTATGGAAATGTTTTGCATGAAAAAAAACAGATTGGAACACCCAGGAATAACTGGCTAGGGGTTCAAGAACAATACATTTAATATAAATGAAAATTTATTTGTATGAGGGAGGAGAGGAGAGAGACAGAGACAAAGAGACATACAGAAAGGATAGTCTTCAAGACCACATACTTCCCTCCTAAGCAAGACCTGGTTGTCCCAGAGGTAAAAAGAGAATCACACAGCAATCATTCACATTTTTCCTTTGCTCTAAGTTGCAGTTTAGAAGACTGGGGGAGGGGGGAAGTCTCACTTCTAAGAAGAGAAAGTGAGTAAATTCCTAAGAAAGAAAAGTCAAGTTTCTCTTCAGGAAGGTGAGAATGAGTTCCCTAAAGCCCTAGTATCCCTAAGAAACCCCTCAGATTTTGGGGTGTTGTTTTCACAGTTTGTCCTCTTGAACTCACTTTCACCATTTTGTGGATTAGACTATAACAGACCTCTATTTTAATGGCTCTATTTTATGGGACACATAGAGAACTTGTAGGAATCTGTGTTGTTTAGGTCTGTCATGAAAAAATTCAATACATGACAAGGGGGGAAAAGAAAGAAAAATGGAGGAAAGAAAGAAGGAAGGAAGAAAGGAAGGGAAGGAGGGAGAGAGAAAGGAAAGAAAGAAGGAAGGGAAGGAGAAAAGAAGGGAAGGAAGGAGGGAAGGAAGAAAGAGAGAGAAAGAAAAAAGAAGGAAGGGAAGGAAAAGACAAAGAGAAAGAAAGAAAGAAAAAGAGAGAAAGAGAGAGAGAAAAAAAGAAAGAAAGAAAGAGAGAGAGGGAGGGAGGAAAAAAGGAAGGGAAGGAAGGAAGGACATATAAAGGACATATATAAAACATATAAAGAAAGATATAATACATCTGAGCTTTTCAGTATTTTTGTTTGTTGGTTTCTTTAAATAGAACCAGATGAGGGGCAGCTAGGTGGCACAGTGATTAAAGCACCAGTCCTGAAGTCAGGAGGACCTGAATTTAAATCTAGCCTCAGACACTTGACACTTCCTAGTTGTGTGACCCTGGGCAAGTCACTTAACCACAATTGCCTCAGCAAAAAAATAAAAGCATACTTGAGCACACGAGCGCACACACACACACACACACACACAATAGAACCAGATGACTGAAACAGGTAAGGCCTAATTCTGAAATGGTGAACTAAGTGAAGCCAGGACCAAGTCTGGCTGTTGTCTATAAACAACTGTCTAAAATGGTACAGATGTTTCAGCTCAATATTCCCTTTGATCCTTTTATCTGTTTAGGGGAAAAGAAGCTCAAATACTTGAGGAGGTTGTTGGGAGGGGAGCACAGACAGGAAAGGAAAGGATTGACAGCAAATAAGGGGTAGCCTATAATAGATTAAGTCTAAGAAGTAAATAAGCCCAAGCCTAAGAGTAAAACAAAATATCAGGGGAAGAAATGGGCCACTGCTTACAGCTGTCCAGACTACATTTCTCCAGGCTTTTTCCTTGACCAGATCTCTCCAATATCTGAGCAGTCATAGTAGCTAATATACATCATACCTGGCCACTGAGGTCCCGCTCCTTGATGCTCCAAAGTGACTGGCTTGTTGTTTTGACATACTCCAAAAAGGTTAGATTATGTAAAAGACAAGTGAGGACATTAAGAAATTAAAGTAAATAAAATAAAGTAGTAAGGAAAGAATTCTGAATTGATTATGTTCGGGCTAAATTAAAATTTACTAATTCCTAACCTGTTACATAAATGAGGGCTTATTGCTTTCAGAACTTTTAGAAACATTTGTTCCTTCCAGAAATTGTTTCTGCATTGTCTCTGTAGCTGAAGGTCCCAAAACTGTTTACCCTTTCATCCCAAGATCACTGAATTTATACTCTTAAGCTATGGGGCCCTTCCCTGGTCTCAACCCTAGAGGATGCAGGGATTTTTCTGTCCCCAAAATTTCTTCATTTAGTTTTGAACATTTTGGAATAATTAACTATCAACATGGTAGATTATTTTCCTGTTCCTCTGCTCAAAGTTTCTGCATTAATTGTACTACAAAATTCTGTCCCTATTGCTACTCGTTTGTCTTTCTCTGAAGCATTCACTGTCTCATTCCTAAAATGGAATGTATCTATTGGGATTATAAACCTAGAAATAAAGGGGACTTTGGAGACTGTCTGGTAGATTGTCAACAAGCTAGGCCCAAAGACAAAATCCTGTCTGTTTTTATATAGTCAGTGAGTTTAAAAAAATTTTTAAACATTTTTGTTTCATCATATTTCAAAATGAACTATTAGTCGAACTTTATCATTTGATACTTGAGAAAACTTCAGCCAGAGTCTATAAGTGCTTACTCCTGATCACATAAGTAGTAAATGGAAACACCAAGATTCAAATCTAGGTCTCGTGACTCCACCTCTCAGTGAAGATCAGGTTCCTTGCTTCCTAACATATTTGATGAGTATATACCATAGACATACACAGGAGTGTGCCAGGAATTCCCAGGCACATCTTAATGTCTCAGCATTTTTAAAATATATTTTGCTTCTACTTATAAAATTTGTATTTTGTACAACAAAATTTAGTTATTAACTTTTAAAAATAAAATTATACATGCTAGCTTCTTAGTTGAATTAAATGATGCTTTTAATTCAATAAATGCTAATCTTTAATATATATATATATTCCACTAAATGAACAAAAACATGTGATGCACACTGGTGATGTCTACAATGTTCTAGGCACTATATAGGAGACACAAATGGGACAACTCAGGAGAAATGGAAAAAATTGGGGTAACAAAGTTCTGTCCGTGTGGACCTTTCATGTAAATGTTAATGACTTGGACAGATTCAGAATACACATTGAGACCCCTTTTTGGTGGAGGGGGTACTAACAATATAAGGACTTGTTTGAATATACAATTTTGTCACAGAGGTTTGGCTTTTCTTGCTTTCTCAGTTGGGAGTGCAAGAGAAAAAAGAAAGGACCAATCTTCATAACAATAAAATTCAATTTAATTTTTAAAAAATTAGTATGTAGCAATATCACTACTATAGTCTATATCCCCAAGAGATCACAAAAAAAATTTGGGGAAAGGACACATGAATTAAAAAAAATACAACAGCTCTTTTTGTGCTGGCAAAGAATTGGTAATTGAGAGGATACCCATCAATTAGAGAATTGACTGAATATCTTGTGGTATATGAATATATACTGGAATACTGCTATTCTGTAAAAAATGATGAGCAGATTCATTTCAGAAAAACCTGTATATGAACTGATGCTAAGTGAAATGAGCAGAACCAGGACAATAGCCCATAGTAACAGCAACATTGTGCAATGATCAACTATGATAGACTTAGTTCTTCTCAGCAGACAATTCCAAGCAACTCGTAATGGAAAACGTTGACTTCATCCAAAGAATGAACTATAAAGTCTGAATACAAATACAAGCATACTATTTTTACTTTTTTTCTTTTCTTTTCTTTCTTGTGTTTTTCCCCTTTTGTTCTGAGTCTTCTTTTACAACATGACTAATGTAGAGATGTGTTTAACATGATTATACATGTGTAACCTAAAAAAAAAAAATCACTTTGCAAACTTTTTTAAAAAGTTAGTGGTTCTCACTGGCTCATACTCTCAACCTTCTGGGCCCCAGTGGAGGATCAAGTCTTCAGAGGGCAGTAGACCAATTCTCTCTTTAGTGCTCTATCATTGGATAACCCTGAGTCTGAGGATCTAGGGTTTCTAATTCACCCAAGGGATTTTATCTGGTGTGGTACTCCATCATACTGATTAATCAGTTGATCTCAGTGACCTTTTACAAAGAAATATTTATTAAGAAAGTATAGCGGGGGCAGCTAGTTGGTATAATAGAGTGCCAGCTCTGAAATCAGGAAGACCTGAGTTCAAATCTGACTTCAGACACTTAACACTTCCTACTTGTGTGACCCTGGGCAAGTTACTTAACCTCAATTGTCTCAGGGGGGCAAAAAATTATAGCAAGGACAGGTTGTTTTTTTTTTAACATTTATAAATCCAGGGGGTACTCCCTTTCAATTCCTTGAGTGACTAAACTTAAACTTAAAGAATAAAATGACTAAGGCATATATGTAAGAAATACATATAGCCAAAAAAAATCTCTTCACTCCTTTGTGGAGTCTATCAGCATCGATTAAATGCTCACTATATGTCAGACACTTTGCTGAGTATTAGGAATACAAATAGAAGCAAAGATAAAGGTAGTTCCTGACCTCAAAGAGCTTACAATATAAAAAGAATCTGAAGTAAGGCAACTGTTCCTCTATAGGAATATAGGGGGGGGGGAAGATCCACAAGGGCAAAAGAGAGGAATGAAGGAGGGATCATGGCTGGCCTTTGCCCTTTCCTTCAAATGAAAGTTACAGGAGGAATCAATCATTCAGAGGATGGAGTCACAGTTGAAGTGAAAAAGCTGCTGTAGCTTGATGAAGAACATCTAGAGAATCAGAAGCAGAACCTGGAGAGGAATGAAGAAGTAAAACCCACAAAGTTCAGCTCTCAGAAGGACATTGGTCATGAGACAATCACTTTCCTTGTTTTTCTCTTTGGTTCTTTATGAGCTAAGATGCCTAAAATCAAACCCTCAAGACTGGCTCCTCACTGGAATTTTCTCAATGTCATTGGCTCCTGTTGCCAAGGAGCTTTCTCATGCATCTTCTGACCCTTTAAAACTCTCTAGGTGGAAACCTGCATGCATTCATTCACCTATAATCAGGAAAGAACAAGAAACAAAAGGAACAGAGGTGCCATGAAGTCATGGGTATACTTTGACTGAATGAAGAATACCTGCTACCTCATGGCAATCTTCCAAGTTACCAAGAGAGCAATCAAGAAATTGTTAGCTTGGACTTTTTGATGAGTATTCCTTTCCTGTGAATATCATGGATATCCATGTCATGAATATCACTATCCTTCTGCCTCTAAAGCCAATCAGAAAACTCATTACCTCATAGCATCAATCCACTCATAGCTAGAAGAATGATCACTAATCCTCCCCATGTTGGCAGCAATCAAGGAACACTACTTATGCTCTCAGGATTAAAACCTCACCAACAAGTTACATTAAAATGGTACAGTATATATCTAGTATCTTTAACCCCACCCACTTTCTAAGGTTGACACTTTCACATCATTTGGCCCTAAAAGAAGAGTAATGGATGTTAAGGAAACGAGATCTGTGAAGATCTGGCCACATTCTAGCTGACCTAGGAAATTATTTTCATAATACCATTATCCTCTTGGAGAATCCTGTTTCTACTGTTTCCTCTCCCCACTCATATACATATTTTAATCAGAATTCAGGGGATCCAGGTTAAGAGAGGACAGATTTAAGTTCAGAAATAGAATAGTTCCTGCCTTCAAGGAGCTTACTATATAAAAAGAATCTGAAAAATGGGGATAAGATGACAATACCTCTAAGGGAACTTGAAGTAATACATTCTTGAAACTATGTTTTATTAAAGCAAATTTGGTAACTGGCCTTGTCAAGGGAAATTGCTAAGATCAAATCTAACAGCCAAACTCAAGAAGCCAAATGGAGCTATATTATTTCCCCTTACTATTCCTTTGACTAAAAAGGAATCAAAGCGGTCTTTGCATGTCATTTTTGCTTTCTGCACTCTAATGAGTGAAAAATTCTTCACTAAGGCCCCCATCTAGGTGTCTTCTCAGGAATTGAGGATCACTCTGGTATCTGAAAGCTTATGCTATCAAAGCTGGTTTCTCATGATGGATTATATCAGAGAATAACAGCATTGGAGAGGACCTCAGAGGTTATTTAGCTCATCCCTACTGCTGCACCATCTCTGACAAGTTGTCATCCAGCCTGCATATGAAAAGTTCCAAGGCTGGCAAACTGATCACTTCTGTGGACATTCTACTTTGAGACAACTAAAACTAGTAGAAATATGTCCAAATATCAAGTGAAAGAGCTATCTTTTTGTACCTTCTATCCATAATTCCTAGTATTATCTCCTACAAGCAAAATAAATCAATTCATCATAATAATACAGCCCTTCAGGTACTTGAATATTACTATCATGCCCACCTCCACATCTTCACACACCCATAAAACATCTGATTATCTTCAGAGTAAAATCATCAGTTGCTTCAAACAATCCCTATATAGCATGGCTTCAGTTCCTTCTCCATTCTGGTTGATACCCTCAGAATCACTTCCAACTGGGTCATGAAATTCCTTAACTATGGTGCTAGACTGCTTTATGCCATCTAACCAGGGTGGAATAACCATCACCTCTCTGATTCTAGGCATTACGCTTCTATTAATGCAAGTTAAGATTGAGTTAGATGGGGGGCTTCCATGTCACAGAGTTTATTTGTATTGAACTTGAAATCACCTTTAAAATGCCCTCAGTTTTCATTGGAACTCTTATCTACTCAATCCACCCCTGTTCAATATATTTATTGAGCCCAAGGAACACTATTCTGAAAAGAGAAATGTATAGAAAATTTGGGTTCAAATTCAGCTCTGTTGTTCTCTGTGCTCAATTAATCTCTCCAGAACCCCAAAAATCAGTCAGTGCTTCAACAATCATTTATTAAGTGCCTACTATGGACCAAACACTAGGGAAACAAAATTGAAACAATCCCTGCCCTCAAGGAGCTTACATTTTGTTTGAGGAAATCACATGTACACATATAGGTATATAAAACATATACAGATCAAATTCAAGAAAACCTTAGATGAAAAAGCTCCTGCAGTTAGGGAAGAGGGAATTGGGAAAAGCCTCCCAAGAAGGTGGCACTTGGTTTGAATCCTGAAGGAAACCAGGGATTCCAAGAGAGAGAAGTGAGCAAAAAATGCACTCCAGGGATGAGAGTACAAAGGTTTGGAGATAAAAGATGGGGCATCATAAAGGAAGTCAGTATTGACTTGACCATCAAAAGCATGGAGGGAGTAATGCTAGAAAGGTAGAAAGCATCCCAAGAGTGAAAAACCTTAAAAGCCAAACAAAGGAGTTTTGTATTTGGTCTAAGAGGTAATAGGAGGCCAGTTATTGAGGAGGGATATAACATGGTCAGACTTGTGTAATACATTTTTATTGACTGATTCTGTGCATTAGGAAAAGTACTTTCCAGTGTCTCTGTGGAAACCAGGAAATGAAATGAAAAGAAGGAAATGAAATAGGAGGCCATTTGTGATAGACCAGGCCTAAGAACTTTAACTAGGGTGATAGCTTTGAGAGTAAAAAGAAAGGGAAGTATGTAAGATATATTGAAGAAACCAAAAAGATCAGATTTGGCAAAGGGATATATGAAATGAGAGAGATTGGGAAGTGAGGGATGACTTCAAGGCTTCAAAATTGGGTGGCATGAAAGATTGTGGCACCCTCAATAGTAACCAGGAAATTTGGAAAAGGGTATGGGTTTTAGGGGAAAGATAAAAAGTTCTATTTTCAAGATGTTGAGTTTGTTTGAAGGAATCTAGCTCAAAATATCAAATAGACATTTTTATGACAGAGGGAGCTGAGAATGGAGGGGACCACTGACCCTGATAATTCTACTATACTGTCTCCAATAGGAAGTTGGGCTTAATGTATGGGGTAACCTTCTTTAAAGATAGGTATCAGAAATCTTAGGGACAAACGGGTACAAGTGGAAGTGGAAGTTTTGCCAGAATATCCAATCAAGGGGAGGTAGAAAATAAAATTAATGATTTCAATGTGACAGCTATGATCATAGAGCACCCAATTATTTAAGGACCTTTCCACCTCATTTCTTATCCCCCAGCAATGATGAGCATAGCCATGCATACAGCGTCTCCTAGGATAATGAATTCATTACTTGGAGTATCTACTGTGTGGATGACCAGAAGTACATTTTTTTAAATCCTGGACTACTTTCCTCCTTCTTCCCTAGGAAGCTTCCCTGAGCTGCCTCCATGCTCAGTCTGTGTGTATTCTGAGATGAAAAACTCATCTTCTGATCTAGTCTGAGTGAGTAATCTAAATCTGGAAAACAAAAGCAGGTCCTTCAATGCATTCCAAAATAAAGAAAGATTTGATACAGGTTTGGATATAAATTAAGTGTCTGCTGTCCACCATTTTGGATTAATATAGAATCATGCTCATCTAACTTTTTATGCTACCTTTGGTAATGCATACTCCTTCTCTGAGCCTCTGTTTCCTTAGCTGTAATACATGAGATGATTTCTAAAGTCCTTCCTACTACTAATATCTTATGCTGCAGACTATCAGCAATTGTCCATGCCTTTGAAGGTGGGTTTCTCTCCTCTCTGAGAAAAGGATCTCCTTGAAGCAATAGATAATTCCTTTAGAGGGGACATATCTGCCCCATAAGGAACTGAAAGCTCTCCAAGAAGAAGAAGCTCTCCATTCTTTCATTCTCCCCATGAGCTTAATCATTTGCTCTAAGCACAAGAGATGCTCACTATTAAGACTTATTTTGCCTCCCTGTAGACCATTCCCAATCCAAAGCAGTCTAATTATCTCCCAGAAGCACACTCAACATCCTGGAATCTGCCAATGAGTATTAGAAAAAGGATCTTGATTCTTTCTAGTTTTCCTGGACTTTCCACCCCCAATCTTGTCTCCATTCAATTCAAGGAAAATGAGTTTTGTCCACATGAAGACAAAAAGAACCAAGGGAATCACAGCACCCCCTAGAGACCAGATGTAGCGGTGACAATAACAATGACAGTGGCACAGGAAGTCCATAGAAACGATCTGGAGTATTAGGCCCATCAGAGAGGTGAAAACCTAGAAGGGAAAATGAGTAGGATTAGGCAATATTTAGGGGACAACATCTCAGTCAATTTCCTTCTGACCTGCCTGCATTTCCACCTTACCAGTGTTGGTCTTCAAGGTTCTGTTTGTTTGGTCCTTCATCCATTCTCTGTTTTCTCTGCCTCCCTGCCTTGTCAAAGGGTCAGTGACCTCACAGGTCATTGGCTGGAAAAGTAACACGAGCCAGATTATTATCAAAGAACTTTTAAAAATGAGCAATTATAATAATAATTTACATTTATGGTTTACAGAGCATTTTTGGCTCATTACTTTATTTGATCCTTAAAATAACAGAGTAGATAAGTAATATGAGTATTATGATCATCCCCCGTTTTCAAATTAGCAAACCAAGGCCCAGCAAGTGACTTGCCCAAGGTTTTATGGGTTGGTAAGTGGCAGTGTCAAAAGTAGGACTCCTTCTGACTCCAAATTCAAGTCTCTTTCCATTATACCACCGAGGGACTGAGTGAGAGGGATGTCCAAATGGAGATCTTCAGGGGAAAATAAAAAAAGAGTATAGAACACCCGACCTCCAGGGTCCTCAGGTTAAGAAAGAAAGAGGAAATGGTTAGAAATAAGATATGTTCCAATGCGTTAGAGGATCTTGGACATAATCCGTCATTAGTATACCCTAGTTCAGTGGTCCTCAAACTTTTTAAATAGTGGCCAGTTCACTGTCCCTCAGACTATTGGAGGCCGGACTATAGTAAAAACAAAAACTCACACTCTGTCTCTGCCCCCAGCCCATTTGCCATAACCCAGCGGGCCACATAAATGTCCTCAGCAGGCGGCATCTGACCCATGGGCCTTAGTTTGAGAACCCCTGCCCTAGTTCATCTAGAAATACAATGACCTTTATGTTATTGTTCCCAAGAGGGTTTGAGCCTTTGCTTTTATAAAGGCATCTTGACTCATTTCCAAATCAAAAGTATACTTGGCATAGAGAATGGATTTTTTGCATTAAAAATGTATTGTGTCCCTTACTGTCCCCAATCAGGGGAAGTCTTCCCAAGGAACTCTCCACCTATATAGGGGGATAGCAGAAAGCATTCCTCAAATGAAGTGAACAAAGTTTGCAACTTCCCCCAAGCAGAGGGAAGAAAAGTCAAAGGGGGAGCCCAATTATCATTGCTCAGAGAGAAGGATGGAGAGAGAGAAGGCTGGAGGGAGAAAAATAGAATGAATCCTGTTCTCAGAGAAGCCAAATTTCATTCAATTCAAGGTAGGGGAATCCGGGAGAGAATGAGAAAGCATGTTTCAAAAAAGAGAGAGCAGGGTAGGTAGAGTGACTCCCAGCAGGGAAGAAGATGGTTGGAGAGGGAAGATGAGGGACAGCAAGAAGAGGAGAAAAGAAGAGGAAGTGTATATGAGATAGAAGAGCAAATGTAGGGGATGTGATGCAGGATGGGACCACGAGGTGGCAGCAGAATCCAATCAATAGAGTTCAGAACTGGCTCCTGCCTCCAGCCTTCTATTCACTATATGAGAGGGGCAGATGGGGGAGTGGTACCTGAAAGGGAGGGATAGAAGTTTGTTGAGCTCTGTCCCACAGTGTAAACTCTAGTGTTTTAGGCCTATTCCATCAGAAACCCCAGGGGATGAGTGTACTCTCCCAGGACCTCTATTCTTGCTTGTTGGGTTAAGAATACTCCTCTCTTTCTATCATTCCTCCTCCTTCAAAACAGCAGAAATCCTATAGTATGACTTTGTGATGCCCTAACCTCTCAACCCCTTCCTCTTACCCCTGTACCATTTTTTCCTAATAAAGACTCTAGAGATCACACTTCGGTTCCCTTTCCAGCATCCCTATCTGCCCTCTGAAAAATAGGAAGCTACTAATATAGTCATTCTCCTCTTATCTGAGCCAGCTGGATGCTGTCCAGACTCTCTGAATCATCATCCAGGGAACAGGGAACACCTTTTTGTCTCTTTTCTCCTTGTGTCAGAAATCTTGATTTGAATCATGCCTAAGTAACTCATCAGTCAATAAACATTTATTAAGCATCTACTATGTTTCTGGCCCTGCATAAAGACTGAGGATACAAAGAAAGATGAAATGCAGTCCCTGCACTTAAAAAAACTTATAATCTAATAGAGAATACACCAGGCAAATCACTGTACAAACAAGATACATACAATATAAATGGGAGATAATTTCAGCAGGAAAGCACTAGTATTATGGAGAGATTGGGAAAGACTCCCCGTAGAAGATGAATCTTTATCCAGGATTTAAAAGGCAGTCAGGAAAAGGAAGATCTGAGGATGAGGAAGGAGAGCACTCCAAACCAGGGAATCAGTCAGTGAAAATGCCAGAATCAGGAGATGAAATGTCTTATTGGAAGAATAGAAGGAGGCCAGTACCCTGGATCACAAACTGGAGGCAGTAAAGGAGAAAGAGAGGTGTAAAAAGATTGCCAAAGTAATGGAGGTCCGCTTATAAAGAATTTTATATTTGATACTAGAGATGATGGGGAACCATGGAGTTTACTTAATGGAGGTAGGGTTGGACATGATCAGAACTATACTTTGAGATCATTTTGGCTGCTGAGTGAAGAACAGACTAGAGAGAAGAGAGACTTAGAACAGAGGGAACAACAGCAGACTATTGCAGTAGTCTAAGCATGAGATGATGAAGGCCTGCCACCAGATGGTCACAATTGTCAGAGGAAAGAAGGGGACACATAGGAGAGGGGTTACCATTTTACAATAGGCACTGGCATTGACAACAGATTGGATATAGAATGAATGAATTTGAAAGAATGAAGAGTTACAGAGAACACAAGTTTCAAACCTGGTGTCTGGGAGAGTGATGATGTTCTTCATAGTAACGGGGAGGTTTAGAGAGGTAAAAATTTGAGGTGGGGAAGGATAAGGCAGTTAGTTCAGAACATAGTTTCAATTGTCCATTAAGAAATTGGAGATGTAAATCTGAATGATAAACTGAGACTTAGATCTAAAAAATTAGATTTGAGAATCATGAGCAGAGATAATCATTAAATTGATAGAAGTTGATATGATTATCAAGTGAAATAGTATAGGAAAAAAAGGAGACAGTCTAGGATGGAGTCTAGAGGGATCCTCACAGCATCACAATCTGTATGAATATCCAGGAGATTGAGGAGTACATAGCTAAGTAGGAGAAGACATCCACTGAGTGATTAAACCTTTTTTTTAGTCCCATTTCCCTAGTCCATATGATGGAGGATGATAATTCCCAGGGCTTGTCTTAGCAGGTGCTAGAAAAGCTCAAGTGACATGAGCCAGATGATAGGGGGATTAGTTTATAGGCATAAACCTTAAACAACCACTGTGTGTGTGTGTATATATATATATATATATATATACACACACACACACACATATATGTATGTACTTATGTATGTGTATATAGAGAGAGACTGCAGAATGAGACATTATAGGAATGTAGATATGGAGTTTGAAGAAACCTCAAAGGTCCCCTTTGATGCAAAATTACTTGGCCTTGGTCCACAGTTAACAAGTAACTAAGGCAAGATTTGGTCAGAGATTTATCCTGACTCTAAGCCTAGGGCTCTTTCCATGTCACAATGCCACCAAAGGTAAACAAAGTAAGAAGCTTTTTAGAGAACAAGTATGTATGGGGTAGAGGAAGGTGACAACACATGGAAAGATAATTTTAACATTTTTTGTACTGATATATTTTGTTCATATCACCTTCTTCAGCAGCCAGATAGGTGAAACTGTGGGTAAGAGTCTCAGATTTGAAGTCTGGAAGAACTTCTCAAATCCCAACTCTTTTACTTATAAGTTGTATGACCTAGTGTTTCTTAATCTCTTTCATCCCCAATGTACTCTTCTGTAAAATGGGAATAATAATAGCACCTACCTCATAAGTTTTGGGGGGTTTTTGGTGAGGATCAGATATTTTAAATTTTTTAAGGCATTGTATATGTATAATATATGTATGTATATATACGTATATGTAAATGTTAGCTATTATTTCCAGTTACATCACCATTCACTGTTTTAAAAAAATATTATTTTTTATAAGTGTAAATATTTTTACTTGTGGAAAAATCTACTCTTTGTATTACTTAGATTATTTTTTAGTTATTTTTTCTGTGATCTTCCTTTTTTACAGTAAAGACCCAAAGATTAGTGACAGTTAGGTGGTACAATGGCTAGAGTGCTAGACTCTATGAAGTTAGTTAAACCTGAGTTCAAAACCAGCCTCAGCCTAGAGCTATGCTATGCAATCCTATAAAAGTTACTGAAGCTTTGTCCATTTTCTTCACCTATAAAATGTGAATAATAGCACCTATCTTGCAGAGTTACATAACAATAAAATTATATAATATTTGTAAAATGCTTTGCAAAATTTAAGGCGCTATATAAATGCTAGTGTTCTATTATTCTTGTTATACTTGGGGCTCTCTCTCTATATAAAACAGGCTAGATTCTTTCTCTCTGGTTCTTAGAAAGGTCCAGACCACTGTGTTCTCACCTGCTCCCTAAGACCAGGGACATTGTAGATTTCTCTCTCCCATCCCTCTCTAGACTTAGGGCTATACTGGTTTTGACTGGACCAAGGATGTGGAATAGGAGGTCAGTGAGCCTCACCTTTGGTTTACTTTTCTATAGAAGCCTCAAGTCCCAACTCGTCTCCCTTTCCCTGCCCAAGACACGCACTAAGCCAGAGATCCAAACTTCTCTCCTCCCAAGCCCTGCCCACAAGGCCTAAGAGAAAAAGGAAGAAATCAATTCAGTAACCAAATATTAAGATCTTATTGTGTGCTAAACACTAGGAATATAAAACCAAATGATAAATTATTCCTCCAGGAATTTATATTCTACTAGAAAGAGAAAATTCAGTAAAAAGCCATAGGAATAGTGTATGCTCACTCCCACCTCTCTAGATACAGAAAACTCCACAAATAAGAAGATATTCCATTGAGGGATTCCAGTGGGTACAAGTAGTGACACTGTGTAGGGAGAAAAGGCTTTGGCCCTATTGAACTTCCAGAAGTCTTTGACTTTGTTGAAGGAGTCAAGGCACAAATGCAGGGTCAGGAGACTGGACACAAGTCATGCAAAAAGGAGTATCCATGAGAACCCACATAGACTCCTAATGATATTGTTAAGATGTTCCAGGTTTCTATACACATAGCACACACACACACACACACACACACACACACACACACACACTCACATATGTCATAGCCCCACATAGGTAGGAACCACAACAACTTTATCACCCACAGCTAGGTATATCTGGCCCTATCCCTTTCCCCCCCCTCTCTCCTGCCTTTCCTTCCTCTCTTGATGCCTTTGTCTCTCCTTCTTCCCTTTCCCTTTCTCTATCTCTCCTCTCCATTCTGTTTTTTCTCTTCCTCCCCCCATCTCTTCTCTCTCTCCCTTCTCTCTATGTCTGTTTCTCTCTGAGTGTCTCTGTGTCTTTCTCTCTCTCTCTCTCTCTCTCTCTCTCTCTCTCTCTCTCTCTCTTTCTCTCTCATCTTTTTATAAGTATGATGTCAAAGAGAATAGCACCAGCATGGTCTCAGAGGGAGGCCTCTGCTATTCACAAGAATGTCACTTGGAAAACCCCCACTATCAACCTCCCGGGGACTGCATCTCTCCCTAGTCCTATCCCAGTGCCTATAAGCTCAGAAACTATCAGCTAGTGTGAAGGGATGAGGGATGACAAAAGGGGTACTATATGGTGATACTGTCAGGATGCCCAAGGGATCCAAATTTCCTTCCCTTTCCCCCTTCCTCTCTCTGTAGCTTTGGGCATACAACTAAACTTAGTGGATCCTGTATTCCTCAGCTATACAGACTGGCCCAAAGGTTTAGTGAAATTTTAAGCTAAAACTACCTAAACCTTTGGGATACCTCAAGTGTGAGGTGAGGAGGAGGATTTGGACTACACAACCTATATAACCCTTTTTGGTTCTAAAGCCAAGGGATGAAAAAGCATAACTGCTAGAGCAATAACAAGGTGGTGATAAAAGCTATGGGTAGGTGCTTGGTCTTTCCTGGTGTCTTCCCTAGAACGATCTCAACAAATGGAGGCATGGGGAGAGTTAGAGTGAGAAAGTGACATTGGTTCAAGAAAGGAGGTAGTTAGACTAAAGCTGACCTTAAAGATCCATGTCTACTCTAAAATTCTAGTATTCTAGATGTATTTGTTTGTCAGTGTCTTTGTTTAAACAGGACTATCTAGAAGATTGAGGTAGAATCCGCAGCCTGAGCTCTGCAAGATTGGATTGGGCTGAGTTTGTCCATAAGTACAGAGGTCCAGTCTGGACCAGCCAGCATTGGAAATCTTCAGTTCCTCAGTGCCCCAGTTGTGATGTTCACAGGCTTGCCTGTTTGTGAAGCTGTATCGGCTTTGCAGGCAGCACGCAATTCCCATCCCTCCAGGCTGCTTAGCCAAAACCGCCAGTAAACTCTGTAATTAGTAGCGTGTTCCATCATTAAGGAGCCCTGCTGAGAATTTCTATTTAATAATGGTCGGAAATTAGTTATGATGGTAAATACTCATCTGAAAATCCAACATCTAAAGCCATCTCCAGTCTGGAAAGGCTCCAGGCCTTCCCTCATCTCTAGGCCTGACCTGGCCCTGGCCTGGGGCATGGGGACTGGGGCCCAGACTGGCTCAGAAGACAGGTCCAGAACAGGAATGCATTTGGAAACTAGTCTTCTCAGTTTGAAATTTAATTTCAGGGTGGTCAAGATGGAAGGGAGGGGAAAGAAAGATTCATTGAGATAGAGAATGCAATGACAGGCAGAGCAACCAAAATCCAATGGATAAAGGGAGAGACTGAGAACAGAGACATGAATTTTCTGCTTCTTGCTATAAATGCCAAATCCAACCCAGCAGAAAGATTCCTGGGGTGCAAGAAACAATCCTGAGGACTTTAGACTCTTCAGATATTTTTGCTGGAAAAAGACCTGGCTCTCTAAATGGGAATTTGATGCTTCAAAGGGAAGAGGGGTGTGTGTGTGTGTGTGTGTGTGTGTGTGTGTGTGTGTGTGTGTGTGTTTGGGTATGTCTATGTGAGTCTGTGTCTGTGTTTTTCTAAGGTATATAACATTGAGGAGGAGGAGGGGGTGTGTGTATTTTCCCCCATGTGTCTGTGTGAGACTATGTCTGTGTCTTTCCAGGGTACATATCTTTGAGGAGGAGGAGGAGGAGGAGGGTGTGTGTGTGTGTGTGTGTGTGTGTGTGTGTGTGTGGTGACAGGGGAGCACTACACAACTGGGACAGAGTTAGCAAGATACACACACACACACACACACACACACACACACACACACACACTCCCCCTCCTCCTCCTCCTCAAAGATATGTACCCTGGAAAGACACAGACAGACTCACATATTCACACAGACACACAAAGCACCAAAGTTCCCCAAACACTCACAAATCTATATCCAGGGATAATACACCTGAAACAATAGTGGGGTTGCACAGTGTGTCACCTTGCTCTCCTCTCAGACCTCAATGTTGAGTAAGCTCTCATTGATGTAGGCCCTGGGATTCAATATTCTGTGCTGAGTTTACTTCCACCCCAGCCCCCCTCAGTGAAGGGACCTGCAGAGGCATTCACATTCAAGCCCCAAGCCCTCTATAATTCAGATGTGGTCAAGCATCATCGATACCTAGCTTCCATCCTTTCTCCATTTACCATTCTTTCCCTTGTCTCTTCCCTGCCTTCACTTTTTCCCTTCTCTCCTCACTTGCTTATTCCTCTTTAATTCTTTTCTTCTAATCATTCACCTTTCTTTTTCTTCTTAATTTTTTTTGTACCAGATACCCTCTCCCCTTGTCATTTTTCTTCTTTTCAATCCTTTTCATCCTTCATTTTCTGTCTCTTTCTTCTATTCTTCCTGCCTTAAATGCTCTCCTTAATCTCTCCTCACCTCTTACCTTCCCTTCCCTTTCCCCTTTTCTTTTTCTTCATTTCTCTTCTCCTTTTCTCCCCTTCCCACTTTCTGCTCCTCTTTCTTAACCAACACAACCTAGAGTCACTGGGAGGTAGCCAATCTATTTTAAACAGAGGCCATAGGACAGGGGCCTTTGCTCTCCTAGATCTGACCTTGTTTGTTCAATAAAGCCCTTATCTGAGTGCCTCAGTGTGTGTATGTGTGGCTGGTGAGGGTGTACTGTCTCTCTCCTTTGCTCTCTTGATGTTGAGCATATCTCCACAGAATTTCTGTGTGGTATTTGTGTTCCTATATTCATGTATACATTAATGTGAGAAATTGCCATGTGTGACCCTGTCCTTTTGTGGGAATCACTTGTGTGGTCCTGTACCTCTCTTTATTCCAAGTCTGTATATCCACACAAAGAAAGGACTCAATAATGTTTGTTGACAATGATGTTGCTTGATGATCTATTTGTGTTATTTCTTTGTACACATCAGTGTTTATGGCTATCCAAGGTGTGTTCCTGTGTGTCTTTGTGTTGCAGTATATTCAAAGAAAGGAATATATTTTATCCATGGACCTGTGATCCAAACACATTTACCACCACAGATCTGTGGGGATATAAATGCATAAAACTGGAGAAAAGAAATATATATGATCCCAAGTTCATATGTGAAGGGAAAAGGTTGTATATGTTCATTGTAGAAGATAGCTTATGGGGAGGTATTTATAGAGGTAAATATGTGGATGTATCTTTGGGAGAGAATGTATATGTGTATGGTATGAGCTTTTGCATATGTATATGCAAAGATATATGGGAAGAAAGGTTAATGTGTAACTGAGAGAGATAGAGGGAAGAAGGAGACATATGTGTATGTGCATATGTATATGTTTATGTATGTATATATATACCCTCTATCTCAACCCTAGTTTACCCAACCTCACTCCCCACAGAATCCCGCCAGGCTCAGTGTGCTTCAATCAGCTCCTGCATGAATACACACGAATAGAAAGTTGTGTTCAGCTGACCGGAGAAATCGGAGCCCCAGTAGGGCAGCTTGATCCCTCCCTCCAACCAGTAGGCCAGCCGGGGCTCCTTTTTACTTTGGGTCGAGGCTCAAGCCCAACTAGGCCAGAAAGGAATCAGCTGCCCAAGAGATGAGGGAATTGGAAACTGTAAGGGTTTCTGCTAGCTCAAGCCTAGGGAAGTCCCACTGATCACAGGCAGGGGTGTGGTGCCTTTGGGACAGTTGGATGTTCAATAGCCAGGCTCTAAGTGACAGTCACACAAAGACCCAGTCAGATAAACAGACAATCAGAGACAGAGATCATAGCTCTTAGCAATGCCCAAAACTGTCAGGAAAGAGGGCACATAAAATATATTGTAAATCATGATAGAACTGAATGGTGTAATAATGAAATTATTTTCCAGATATTCATAGTTTTTAAAAAGCTAATTGAAGATACCCTTAAGAGGGCATGTAGATGTCACATATATACAGATCTTCTGTATCCACTATTTTGGGATGCTCCTCTAGCTGACCCAAGAACTAGAAAAATGGAGCAACTGAAAGAGTATCCTCAAAGAAAGCTTCAGTTGTTATCCTACAAACACTCATTTTCTAACCTATTGGGTCTGTTAGTCCAACTGAGCCCAGCAGAGCTACAGTCCCACTGTGGCCTAACCAGTCCTATCCTTCCTCCTCCCATTGTTTGCCTCACTATTGATTTCTTCCCTCAGTCCCACCCCCTAAAACATGAGGTTGCCTTAAGTTCAACTTTTGAGTCTTTTTAATCAAAAGTCCATGGATGGATTGTCATGGATAATCAACTTGGTCCGGTGCTGGTAAGTCAAAGGTGTGCTGAGAGGATGAGAAGGGAAGGGAAATGAGGGTAGGCTGAGGAGAGGACAGCTAAAATGGGTTAGGAACTAAGAAGGCAAAGAAAGAGAAGGGGGAAAGATGTAGAAGTAAGGCTGCCCAGATAGGGATAGATAAGACTATCTTGCTTAGGTCAGGTGGTTTCACAGGTGAGGGCTTAGACACAGATTTCCCTAGATTTACACCTCAATCCTCCAGCCAGGTTTCCAATGCAAATTCCCAAACACTATTGCTTGTCATTAGTTACCTCTGTTCTCATCTAACTCTAGGAACACTCATTGCTGATATCTTATACTTCCAAGTCCGTAGACACACACGAGACTGTCACAGCCACGTGATCACACTCTGCCGAACTTTAGCCACATTCACACACCGTCCCCCCACCCCTACCCCACAAATAGAGAGATATGGACACAGAGAAAGTCATCCAGGCACACATCTGTGACGTTCTTGGTATCTGTAGCAGAATAATCAGCCAGGTGCTTGGCACATGTGAACACCTGCAAATATTGATAGGTGAATTTAAAAGCATTAACCTGTCTACCCAATCCCCATCCCCTTTTAGCTCAGCCACAATAGAGAAAAGCATATCATAAACAAATTCACAGAGACCACCAACCATAACCAGTGTTTAAAACTTGGATACATGTGCACACGTGACTAAGTCAAATGAACACCTGGCCCAAAGAAAATCTTGGTCATAAGTGGTTTTTGGAAATAGAAGCCGTCACATATCCCAGATTGTTGGCTTTGCCTGGGGAGAGGAAAGGAGAGAAGATCCTGACCAAATCCCTCCTTGTTTAGCCTCTCAGCATTGGCTGCTTAACTAGCTTCCTGGATCCATGGACTTGGCTGCTTCTTTGAGGAAAGAACCAGAGATAAGTGGCTGCTGTTTCTTTTCCAGGTCTGTTGAGGGAGCCAGGGGATTGGAATTTTAGGCAAAGGAAAAGGCCCATACTTTTGTTCTCAATCCCTGTTCCGGGTTCTAAGTGTGCTGGGGGCGGGAGGTCAAATATACTGGGAAATAAGAAATGGGGGTGGGAGAGGGGTGGATAAAGCTGATGGAGCTATGTTTTGGATTTCTTTCTGGCCTGGTATATTTGTGCATATTCATGATATGTGTACCTCCCTGTCCTTTTCATCCCTCCCTTTCTGTGGTACCTCAACTGGCCCCTAATTTGCCATCTAAGAAAGAATACGATAATGAGGAGGAGGAAAAGAGGGGAAAGAGGGTTGATTACCCACCATCATTCCAGGTCCTGAAGTTGGTAAAAGGAATCAGAATGAAATAGAAATTAATGCTGTTCACATTCGTTTTGTGACTAAAAGTGCCCACTACCACCACCACACAGCCGACAACACACAGCCAAACTACAGGCATACGTGCTTTTCACACATTTACACTAGACATACCAAACTTGATGTACACAAGCCACACTCTACATGAATGAGATTACATACCAACAGATCTCTCTCTCTCTCTCTCTCTCTCTCTCTCTCTCTCTCTCTCTCTCTCTCTCTCTCTCTCTCTCTCTCTCTCTCTCTTTCTATCTCTCTCTCTTTCTTTCTCTCTCTCTCTCTCTCTCTCTCTCTCTCTCACACACACACACACACACACACACACACACACACACACACACACACACAGAGAGATGGATACATTTGGGCTAGCTAGGCACACTCTCATACATACAATTATGCCATAAGACACAAATATAGCATTCACATGTTCATATGGCAGGCAAATTTATACTGTCCACAGAATCATCACATGGACACATAAATACATTGAATGCTTTCTTATATTACATAGGCAGATATATTCTCCAAGGGCACGTATTCCTATCTATATACTTCCCACAGGACAATGTTCACCAAAGGATATATATGTAGGCAAGATTCATACTATTCATATGTTTCATACACTCACAGATTCCCTCTATCTTTAAAGTAAAACAAGGCATAAGAAAAAAGAAAACAGGTAGGGCATCGAGTGATACCTAGACAGAGGAGAGATTGGTTGATTGATAGATAAGATGGACAGACAGGCAGTCATGCAAACAGTCACAGATATACACATACACACATACACACATACATACACAGCATAGACCAAGAAATTATACATAGAGTTCCTACCCTGGCCTGTATAAACTTGTTTGTTCTGTTTTGTTTTGTTTTGTTTTTTTATTTTGATCATTGTATTTTAATGTAAGTGATTTCCAATGTAACTATATGTATTTAAAAACATTTTGAAAAGTGTTTTCTTCGGCTTCTCCATTCTGCTAAAGTAGTTCATGACACAAAAAGACTAAGAATCTCCATTTTAGAGTGTAAAATAATCCAGTGTGCCTTATTTCTATGCTGGAAGAAGGTTCTGGGACTTGGACTGGGCAACCCAGGCTTTCGTAAAAACAGTCTTTTTGGTTGTTTGGAGAAAAGAGGTATTTTGACTTCTCCTTTTGGTTGTTTACAGCCACTGAACAGAAAGGAATCTATGTGTCTCAGAATCTATTCTGGCCCCAATGGCGGCCACTCTTCCAGAGCTAACAACTTCCACAGTCCTAGGCTAACCAGAGAGAAGGCTCCCCAAAATATCCTCTCTTCTGTTTTTCCCCCAGACCTATCTTAAACTTGTTGATCTAGGGTTTTGTTTAAGGTCTGAGTGTGAGATAAAACGCCATATAGAAACATGAATCGCAGTATATTACATTACACCTAAATTCCAGATTTGAGATGCCAAATAATAAAGATTCATACTAGTGTAGATAATAGATAATATACCAAGATGCACAATACTCCATTACGTTTGAACAAATGTTAGATGATACAGAATATGCGCATTCACTTCTAGGAGAGATAAACTCACTCTGTTAAATTACACACTGGAAATTTTCTTTCCCCCCCCAGGGGAGGAAGGCAGTGGACACAAATACAGACTTAATATGCCACATTAACAGCCAAACGTTGGGGATATACTGTACTACCTAGCGACACAGCATTGTGAGAAGGGAGTCACATTGCGATCCCTGTTTTCCCAGGGCATTTTTCCAGAAGAATAATCCTAAAGTTTCTAGGCCTTCGCCCCCGTGTTGCCCTGCCCGGTCAGGACCCTTTGCTACGGGGTAAGCAGAGCCGATGATGTCACGCCCCCAAATGACTATTGAAACCTGAGGGAATCGGAAGTCGAAATTAGTTTGGGAGCCGATAAGAAATTCCAGGCACGACTCTCCCCTAATCCTCCCAGCTCTGAGAATTGTATTTTCAAGTAAGAACAAGTTTTGACTGTGTCTCCAGAGTGGCTTCTGGCTCCGCCTCATACGGAGCCCAACTTATTTTTTTGCGGGTAAAGAGCTACACTAAAAGGCAAAAGAGACTCAAGCAGGATGGCAGGGACCAAAGCAGTCCTTGTGCAAAGGCGTTAAGGGGCGGCCCCTGGTTGTGATGAAGGGTGAAGGGAAGGTTATTTTGCTTTGTTTTCTTTTTCACCTCCAAACAAATAGCAAAACTCTTTAAATGTTTTCTAAAGGAGAACACTAAACCAAATAGGTGAGACTGGGTCAACCTTTGGGTTCCGAGTTTTAGAAAGAAATATACACTCATGCTTGGGGAGGTGGATGAGCAATCAGTCCAAAGCTAGGACAGTGCTGGAGTGGAGTGTATCTTTTTTTTTTTTTTTTTTTTTTTTTTTTTTTCAATTTCGAGTTACATAAGCTACCTTCCAGCTTCCTGTTCCCTTCCCCCAGTGCCTGACCTTCACCCCACAGCCACCACACCCAGTTATCGCAGATCTGCTCTGGGGGATCGCTCTGCGGCTTTGTCAGTATCTTTGTGCATTTTCCCACTCAAGAACAACCACAATCGGACAGTTGCAAAAAAAATTTAGAACGAACAGGAAAGGTCTTCTTCCCCAATAATCACCTCCCCGAACACACACACAAAACACACACACACACACACACACACACACACACACACACACACACACACACATACACAACTGCAGCCACTGGTAGTCTTAAGTGGAACGCTCTGACTTAGTCCCAATTCAGCCCAGTTATTCCGTTCCCCAAGGTCGGGGATCAGGAAAACACGAAGCTTCTACTAGAGGTTTATTACTCACTTTCCCTCTCCCCATCCTTCTGTTCCATACACACACAGACACACACACACACAGACACATTTTGCACCATCTCCAAAGTTGGATTAGGGTCTTAGGGGTTGTTACAGTTCTTGTTTTGCTTCTCTCTTTCTGGAGGAGTCTAGATTGGTCCTACTTAAGAAAGTTGCGATCTAATTTTAAAATCCTTGTCCCTCAAGGAAAAGGGAGAAATATGGGAGCAGGTAGGGAAGAGGGCAATCAACCTGGTGATGGACAAAACACCAATCTTCGTGAGTAGATAAGAAAATGAAGAATACTGTATTTGATTTAGAAAGTTTTTACATATAGATAAACACGCAGTTAAGGAAACAGTATAAGCGCCCTACGGGGAGTTGAGAGAAAACCCCCAAAGCAGCTAAGAAATACTCAAAAATAGCTTTTGCATAAGAATACTACAGTCTCACTCTCCGGTTTCGCTGATGCTGGGGTCCCTTTCTCTAACCTAGCCGCTCAGATCAGAACAGCTAAGTCTACGCAAGGAACGCCAAGTCTTGGAAAATTGAAGGAAAAATAAAAGGAAAAAAGAATGATAAGGGACAGGTGTTGAAGGGTTAGGAAAGTGGGAGAGAGAGAGAGAGAGAGAGAGAGAGAGATGAGAGAGAGAGAGAGAGAGAGAGAGAGAGAGAGAGAGAGAGAGAGAGAGAGAGAGAGAGAGAGAGAGAGAGAGAGAGAGAGAGAGAGAGAGACGGAGAGAGAGACGGAGAGAGAGGACACAGAATGGCAAAAAGGGAGAAGAGAAAAAAAGCAATAGCATATACAAGCAATTTCTACACATATATTACAAACTGGGAAAAATGACCGCATCATTAAGATATACATAATTCATATAAAATTTTGAAATAAAAATAAAAATCTTTTACAGTCATAAACTATCCTTTTTCCACATTTATAACCAGTACCCACACAGGCAGTGACAGGAGTGTAGAAAAAAAGGTGCTTACGAATAAAATGATTGTCTGCTGAACAAAAAAACAGAAGATTGCATCTTGGCTGACCATTACTTGGACTTAAAAACAGAGAGGGAGAAGAAGAGGAGAGAGAGAGAGAAAGAGAAAGAGAGAGTGAGTGAGAGAGAAAGAGAGAGAGAGAAGAGAGATTGAGACAAAAAAAAAAGAAACATTTGCTATTTCCCTCTTCATAAGAAGTTCTCTTTTTTTTTCTTTCTTTTTTTTGGTACAAATTCAGAACGGAGATGCGTTGGTGGGTTCATTTTTTGTTGTAGTTGTTGCTGTTTTTGTCATTTTTGGTCTTTGTCGCCCGTTGTTGCCTCGGTGGTGATTGTGTATTCGATTCTTTTTAAATCGTTTTAAGCTATAGAGAATATTTTCCCAGATACAAATAAACCGTCATGCAGGTGGGGTGCCAGCTATAGAGAATATTTTCCCAGATACAAATAAACCGTCATGCAGGTGGGGTGCCTCGTCCATGGGAAGCGAAAGGAGAAGTCGTGCTTGTCCTAGAAAGTATACAATTGTCACCTCTTTTAATTGTTCCCCCCGCAACATCAGCATTTGTGAATGTCTGTTGGCGTCCGGGTCCGTTGTGTGGCGGTGGTGGCTGAAGGTGGTTGGGTTTGCTGACAGTTTTTGATTAGTTTCTAATGTTTCTTGCTTTTTAAAATTTTGGCTTTGTGTGTGCGTGTGTGGTTGTGTGTATGTGTGTGTATGTGTATCCTGATTTGGGTTTGCTCTAGGGTGGGAGAGATAGGAGTTGGGGGAGGGGGGAGGAAAAGGAGGAAGAGGAGGAGGGAGAGGAGGGAGAGGTGGAGGAGGACCGTCTTTCCGCTATCATACATCACATTCCGAGTCGCTGGAGGTTACCGAGAGGATGGAGGTGCCGGTGTCCGCTCGTTCTGTCAGGCTGGACACACTGGTTGTGGGACTGGCCGCCGTGGATGGCGACTCTGCCGAGCCGTGCGTCGGGCAGCCGGGCTCAGCCAGCGAGCGCATGCCACTCTGTCCGATCGACTGATGCTGCAGCCTGCGGGGCAAAAAAGACAACACGGAGCGAAGCTCCCTTGACATAGCCAGACTGACCCGCAGACCGCCCGCCCTCTCCTCTGCCCTTCAGGCTCTAGCACCGACCAACAGTCTCATAGTCCCCGCGTCCTCCAGCCCGGGTCATCGCCTGCTTAAAGATGCCCCCTGGGACTCCCGAATCCCCCAGATAAACAAACCCGCAGCCCGGGTTTCGTCTGCAACCTCCCAGGGCTGCAGTCACACGGATACTCACGAACCCACAAGCACAGACTCAGGCACTTTGATACCCATGTGTGCAGATAATTACTGCTGTAATTCAACCCGAACCCTTATCTGATCCCACACATTTTCTGGGAAATAGCCTTCCCTCTCCACTGCCCTACACCTTCCTAAGCCACTTCCATCTCCACTCTGGTCTGAGCTTGTTTTAAACCCCTAACTTGCAGTTGAGGAAAGATTTGAGTCCTATAGCTGGTTAAATTCATTTGAGCCCCAGAAGCTGAGAGCATCTCTATTTTGGGTCTTCTGTCTCTCTTCTTTCTCTTCTTGATGTTTTTCCTCTCATTTTTTTTTTCAGCTTCTCCTTGGCTGTCCCTTCTCCACTGGGCTTCCCCCCAATTCCCCTGCTTTTCATATGTCCAGTCTTCAGTATTCGCTAATGTGCTTTCGCTCTTCTTTATTCCTATCAATATTCTCCTCCTTGCCCCTCAGACTGTGTCCTGTGGGTACCCCATCTTACTAGAGGTTTTTCTGTAGTCACCAAGAACTTGGGGAAACCAGAGGAGAAGAAAAAGGAAATAAGAGAAAGGAGAGAGAATTGGGATCAGGCCTAGACCTAAAGGAAGGAAACTGAGGTCCCGTGCCTGGAAAGGCCTAAGATCAGGCTGGCGGCAGGGAAGGAGTGGGAATAGGAAGCATTTATTTTGACCTATTAGATATAATGGGTAGTGGAGAAACAGATAAGTGCCTAACAAGAGACCCCAGTTTCTTGACTGGTATGGCCATCAGCCCCTTAGTCTGTTCTCAGCATTCCAGCTAGCTCCAATTGGATAGGTTGACAGAGAAGAAACGATTTCCCCTCTTAGGGCCTTGTTTCCAAGACCCCTTCTTCCAAGGATGTTTTGAAACTGGGAATAAGTAGGTTTTATGTAGGGTATTGGAAGCATTTAATTTTTTTTTTTTATATAACAAACTAAATGAAGAATACAGGAAGAAATGGGAAGGAAGAAAAAGAAACTAAAAGGGAAAGGGAGGGAAAAAAGGAGAAAGGGGCAATAAAGAAAAGAAGTAAGTCAGAGGAGTGTTGACGCTCTTCATGTAAACATCCTTTCCTCTTCCGAGAGCTAAATCTCGGCTCTAGGTTGAGGTAAAAAGGTTATGAAAGAAGGCCTGGCGGCCACGGCTTTAAGTCTTCCCCCCATCGGGCGAAAAGCGGCTCCACAAGAGATAGCTTGGTGGATTTGAAGCTAAAAAAAAAAAAAAAAAAAAAAGCTACAAGATTCCCGAACTCAAGCAAAAACTCACATAGTTTTATCAGTCCCACTATCAGTAGCACAGGGGCTAGTTCCTGATATTATCACATCAGGGTTGGATATGAAGACTAGTTAGAGTCCTAGAAGAAGTAGGGGAAAGGTTCTGCCCCCAATTTAAATTTTTTCTTTCTTTCTTTCTCCCCTTCTTTCTTTCCTTCCTTCCTTTTTTTCTTTTCTTTCTTTCTTCCTTCCTTTCTCTATTTCTTTCTTCTTTCCTTTGTCTCTTTCTTTCCTTCTTTCTTTCTCTTTTCCTTCTTTCCCTCTTCCTTCTACTTATTTTTATTTGTCCCTGTCTCTCTTCGTTTCATATAGGTCTGCAACCTCAACTAACCCAGTCAAGCCCTTAAACAATCTGATACCCAACTGGCCTGTGGGACTGGGGACTGATTCCTGAGTTTATAGTGACCTCAACTTTCTAAACTGGAAAGATACACCGATCCCCCATGGATCAGCCTGATTCAAGCTGAAAGTAGATACACATCACTACATACACATTACTCTCTCCAACACTCATACCTATGTTATACTAAATTCAAACACACACATACACAATCGGAGGGGTCGTTTTTGTCAGGAGTCTCTTTCTACCCGGCTCTCTCTCATGCCTGTCAACGTGGTAAGTAGGTCAGGAATTTGAAATAGCAGAAGCTTCTCCATGAATATTCTGTCCTCTCTTTGTGTTAATTAGAATTCTTTCCTTTCCAGCCTCCATAGATATTTATACACAAAATATGTATGTGTGCATACATACATATTTCTGCACACATATTATACATACACACACATATAAACATATGTACTTAATGTTACTATTACAATGTTCAAATGGATCGAATTTTTGCTGGACAGCCGAGAACGGAGGATAAAGAATTCTCTGTGTTCTCCATCGTGTTTCCACTGAGCAGAGAGCCACGAACTAGGGACAAGAGAGTGAAAGAGGCGAAGGCACGGAGCTCTGCTTCTGGTGTTCTGGGGCCACTTCGAGCCCCAGCCAGGTCCCGCTTCAGACAACTCTTGGGCATGGGGGGCGGGAGAGAGAGCCGGGGACTTCGGAGCAAGGCTCGGGCGGCTCTCCAGGATACCTCACACTTACCAAGAAGGCACACAGCATGAGTTTGGAGGGATGGCTACCTGCTCCCCGACCCCCACCTCCATCCCAGGACAAATAAGTTAATAAGACCAGCTCCCCTTCCCCGCGCCCAGCGGGAGATGCAAACTTTCCCAGATTGGTCCGGGGCTTGCCTCCTTCCCTCCCGGTCTCCACTCCCCGCCCTCCCAGGGTTGGTCCCCTTCCGCAGGCCCGATACCTCCGACCCGGGCGACTGGAAAGTCGGGAACCGCTCGGGGCTGGGGGCTGGGGGCCGGCGGGGGCCTGGCACTGACCTGTTCTTGGCCGCAGCCGCCCGATCGCGCTGCCGCCGGTTCTTAAACCAGTTGCCTACTTGTGTGGGAGTGAGGCCCGTGGCCTGAGCCAGTTCGCGTTTCTTGCTGGGGTTGGGGTAGGGGTCCTGAAGGTACCACTCCCTGAGCAGGCTCCGAGTCCGCTCCTTGAAGCAATGAGTCTTCTGCTCGCCGTCCCAGATGGTCCGGGGCAACGGGAACTTCTTCCTCACTCGGTACTTGTCCACTGGGCCGAGAGGGCGGCCGCGTAGCTTCTCCGCCTCCTGGTAGTGCGCCTCCAGCCACATGGCTTGCAGCTTGCCGTGCGACTCTTTGGTGAACTTGTGGTTCTCCAGGATGTGGTAGAGGTCGCGAAAGTTGCCCGTGTGGAAGGCGACCACGGCTCGGGCGCGCAGGATGGACTCGTGCTTGTTGATGGCCTCGCACGCCCCCGGGGCCACGGGCAAGGACCAGAGGAAGCGTCCCAACCGCTCGATGTCCCCAGTCTCTTCCAGCGTCTCGCAGACGCTGGCCACCTGCTCCGGAGAGAAGTTGAGGGTGGGCAGCTGGAACATGGACAACTCTTCCGGGGGGGCCCTGGAGCCGCCGCCGCTGCCGCCGCCTCCTCCGCCACCGCCGCCGCCTCCTCCCGCGCCGCCTCCTCCCGCGCCGCCGCCGCCGCCTCCTCCCGCACTGCTCCCGCCGCCGCCGCCGCCGCTGCTACTAGCCAGAAGTAGGGAGCGGTGGTGAGGATCCGCGAAGTTTGGCAAGAAGAAGTGGGAGGGATAGAGCTCTAGAGGGGAGCGGAATACCATGGAATGACCTGAGAGGAGAGGAGAAAATTCAGGGAAAGGAAGAGAGAGGAGAGGAAGAGGAGGAGGAGGAGGAGGAGGAGAGGGGGGAGGAGGAGAGGGAGGAGGAGGAAAAGAGAGAGAGGAGGGAGAGGAGAGGGGAGGAGGAGGAAGAGGAGGAGGAGGAAGACAGGAGTAAAGGACACCCACACCGCACACACATCCACATCCACACACACCCGCGCAGCCACATAGAGAGAAGGGAAGGAGAGTGGCCGGGCGCGCGCGCGCTCACACACACACACTCACACGCGCGCGCGCGCGCGTGCACAGAGAGAGAGAGAGAGAGAGAGAGAGAGAGAGAGAGAGAGAGAGAGAGAGAGAGAGAGAGCCAACCACCACCGAGTCAAGATTCAGCGATTCAACAGCAATCGCCCTAATGACAACAGCCTCATAATATCTCCCCTAAATCCACAGTGAGTGCAGCATTGAAACATTTTGTTTCGCTTTTCTATTGGTCTTCTGAGTGTCGTTGTGGCGTTGCCACGGCAACCCCTGCCAATCACTGTCAGCACTGCCAATCAATAATGAGTACGTAAGGAAGGTTTTTACCACTTAGCCCAAATGCGCAGGGGGGGAGGAGGAGGAGAAGGAGGAAGGGGAGGGGGAGGGAGAGAGAGAGGAAGGGAGGGAATACTCGGGGAGAAAGAATTTTTTTTAATCTTTGCAACTCTTAATCTCGCCACTTCCCCCCTCTTTCTCCATTTACCCCCTCTTCCCTCTCCGTCTTCCCCCCTCCCCTAAATAAGGGTTCAAATAATGTGAAAAACAGTGTGCTCGTATTTGTTGAATGGGATGAGCAATTAGAGGATGGAATATTATTGTGATTTTTTTTTTTTTTTTTTTTTAACGAGCCTCGTTAAAACTAAAGATCTAGGGGAGAAGGGACACGGCTTGGCCTAGAATCCGCACCCGTTCGTACGATGGACTCCGAACTGAGACAATTTGCACATGATTTGCACGTAGGTCCTCTTCATTCTGCCTATCTGAGCACTAATAGTGCCGGCGAAGAAAGGAAAGATGAGATCATGAGACTCATCGCGCTGGTGACCCCGTCAGGCGCCTCAGCCCAGAGAAGCGGAGAGGGCATTTCCCCCTCTCTTCCCCTCCTCCGAGGCCTAGGCTGCGGGTCCCAGGGCCCAGCGGAGCTCGGGAAGTAGAGCACTTCTCGTAGGCTCTGGTTACTTCTAACTCTCTGAGTGTGCCAGGACTGTTTTCAGACATAAATTCTCTAGGGATTTAGTCCAATTTACTCCCTCCCTTCCACCATGCAAATATCTATTGCCCCCACCTTATAAATTTACCATTTAAATTTAATAGTAACTAAAATAAACAGGCATGACAATATTCCATTACTCTGTTTTTTTAAGAACATTTACTTCTCTTTGTTATACCCCATTCCTCGGCGAACTCTTCCAGGGGTACTTATTTCAGAGTTCAGAGAAGCCAGGATCCCCATTTTAACCAGACCCCGGGGCATCTTTCACAGC
Organism: Sminthopsis crassicaudata; assembly: GCF_048593235.1. NCBI lineage: Eukaryota > Metazoa > Chordata > Mammalia > Dasyuromorphia > Dasyuridae > Sminthopsis > Sminthopsis crassicaudata. The sequence continues at coordinate 87,135,949 of NC_133618.1, read as the reverse complement.
CCCCTTTAGCCGACTAAAACAGGGGTTGAGGAACACAAAAAATCAAAGGCCTGCACATTTTTCATTGACGAACTTTAAGGGGAAAAACAATACCTTAATCATATTCCTCCCCTCCAAAAACAAAAAAATTATACTACTAACTCCAAACCAAGCTTAAAAAAAAAGAAGAAAAACTTCCCAGATTCTCGAGAAGCGGGGGACCAAACCTTCTTCAACCCACCTCCGGAGCTTGCTGGCTGGTCTCTGCGCCAGCTCGGACTCCTGCTCTGGGACGAGGATATTTATTCTTAGGTATGTTGCCTTTAAGAAGATTTAATCAGCATCTTGAGCCAGGCCTTGCTTTGTGGGGTTTCTGTGGCCGTGGAAGTGTGATTTACCGAGATTTGTCCGGGTCAGAGGCTGCCTTCCCCCCGCTCTGTGTATATTTAGACAGGACTTGGTTTGGTGTTAAAAAGTGTATATTTTGAATAGGTTCACACAGTTGCAAACAATACCGACATTGTCGGCCCCATATACAACGCGTATTGAAACGCAGCTTCCAGACTTCAACTAATCTGCCCTCAATAAAGCTGAAATAATTATCCTAAGCCGCCTTTCCAGAAGAAAAATCATTGAGGAATTCAAAACTTTTTTTTTTTTTTTTAAGATCTTTTCTGCATTCCGATGCAGATCTGGGGGTGAGGCGTAGAGTCCACAGTACTTTGGAGACATCAATGGTGGTAGGGGGGGGGAGATTACAATTAAAATGGGAAAACATAACGTGACTTGGCCTGCGGAGCTACTAACCCTCCTAATCCTGGATCTTGGGGATACAGGGGACCCTGGTTTGCCAGCCCTCCCCCTGGAGCTTCCTGTGGTGTCCAGTCCGAGACCTCCAAGGCCCTTGCTGCAGAAGGCTCTCGGTCCCCCAGAAGCCTGCAGGGTCTAGAGTTTGAAAGATGGAAGCGCCTCCATACCTAACCGCACCCCGAAGAGGATAGAAGAGTGGGAAACTCCCAACCACTCTTCTGGCCTCCAAAAGGTTAATAACAAAGACAAAAGGAAAAAAAAAACAAATGGGAAAACCCCACTTTGTAGACATATTTTCTTTCTTTCCCTGCTCCTCCCTCCTCTTTCTCCCCCCCCCCCCATTGATTTCTGTTTCCGCTCGGCTGGGGAGACCCAGAGCGGTTGACATCGGTCAGCGAGTCCGAAGAAGGAACCCAAAGGTTGGGACACAAAAAGAAAAAAATCTTTTCTTTGTAATCCCTTTTTCTTTTAGGGGAAGGATTATAGGCTAGGGGGTGGGGAGAGGGGAGCAGGGAGGCTGGAGAAGGAAGTGGGGAGGGAGGAAGAAAAGGGGAGGGGAGTGTGTTTGCTGTGGGGGGGTGCTGGAGGTGGAAGGGAAAATTCCTACGGGTGGGTTTCCCAATATTTTATTCAACTTTTTGAAAGCTGCTCGTGACCCCAAAACTGTATTCCACTCAGCAAGAGACCCAGGCGCTGGGCTCAGTGGATTGAACCTGGCTTGATCAGTTCCCTTTCTACCCACCTCCCGGGAACCTCAGGCCGGAAAGGGGGCGTCTCCCCTTCCCCCCTCCCTACCAAGCTTTCGCCTTCCGCGCCCCTACACGCTCGGAAGATTTCTCAAACTCATTCATTTGTAAAGTACAATAAAATCGAAAATCTCCAAGAAGCTTGATAAAAAGCAGCCTAATCACCGCATAGCAGCACCTAGACGCACGCCGGGACGCCCGGAGCCCACCCTGCTGGCTCCCTCCCGGAGCGAGCGGGAAGTTGGGCTCAGTCTTGTTCGTGCCCCCGCCCAGGGCCTTGGCGCCTGGCGCTTTAAGCCTGTTAGGGACAGAATTCCTGTCCTTAAATATACAAGCAGATAATTGTTGGCGCGCTAGCTTTGTGTGAGGAGGCTGGGGGTGTAAATGGCTTTTAATGACTGCAGCTGTGGGTTGCGAACTGTCAGTGCAAGTGGGTTAGTGCGGAGCCCCAGAGTCAGGCGGGGAGCTGGGCGCTGAGCCGCACGGAGCCTTCCCCTCGCCACCACAGTTCCTCAGCAACAGAATCCGGAACCCCCGGCGTAGACCGACTACCTAGGCTAGAGAGCCAGGTCCAGGGCGCTAGGTCCAGGGCTAGGACCAGAACTAAACCGCCCGCAAGGCACAGCACCCCGGGAAAGAAGAGAAAAAGAAATTGCGTAGATCCCCAAAGCTGCTGCGCCCCGTTTCTTACAGCCCACAGGCGCTGCCGGCGGCCCTTCTCGCCTAGAAGATCCGTCTTGGAACCTGTAAGTTTAGGACCAGGGACTGGGAGGGCAGAGGCCGGGTTGGGGCCCAGCGTACGATAGCTACGGGATTTCTCTGTGGTGTGCCTGGGCAGAGGTTCGTCAGTTTGGAGCCGTCACTCTGGGCCTGGGGGGGGGGGGGGGAAACAAGAGGGAGCTGTGAGCCTAGAGGTTTATTGGAGGGAGTTTCTGGATGTAGGGTACAAGGAGTGTGGGTGTTAGAGCCTAGGAAGTATCTCCTCCTTGCGCTCACACACTTTTTTTTTTCCGTCACTGTCCTCCCCATCTCCACCCCTCCCTCCCATTTCCCCGACACACACACACACACACACACACACACACACACACACACACACACACACACACACGGCTCCAGGATTATATTTTCGGAGGCAGGGAGCAGTGGCAAAGTTGGCTCTCTGTCCTTATATATATATCTTCTTCCCCAGACCAAAAGTCTAAACTTCAATTCGAGGGGTCCAACTCACAGCTTGGGACAAGGTGGGGCAGGGAGGTATTGGAAAGGGACGCTTCTTAGATAGAGGAAGGATCACAGGAGAGAATAAGGGCCCAGAAAAGGAAAAGAGAATAAGCACGGATCATCACCACCTAACAACATCCAGCCACCGAAAGCTCGGGAGGACTACAGAAACTGGAGCCAGATCCTGGGAGCCTTTAGCCCCACTAGGGGCCTCCCTCTCAGCGCTTTAGTCCCCCCGGGCCGACTCAGATTCTGAAAGGCCCTTGACTAAGGCCTGTTCTGTGGCTAGAGTAGGGCCCGTCTCTGGGGCACTTTTTCCAGAGACATGACAGATACAACCGTGTCTTGGCTCAAGTCATCCAGAGGAGGAAGAGTTCAGAGACATATGGGAGAGAGCGGACAAAAGCAATAGGGACGGAAGGTATTTTTGGAAGTATTTGGGCCAAAATATTGCACAGGCAATATTTTGCAAGATCAGGCCATTTATTTTTAAATAGTACACACACACACACACACACACACACACACACACACACACACACACACACACCCCTTTCCCATCAGCTCGCTCTCCATCCGCAGCTCCTCTTAGGAATTCCATATCACAGGAATAACTTCAATTCCTTTAGTATAGATTCCCCATTTTAGCCCCAGACCGCCAGTTTTCTGGGCCAGTAGGCAAGGAGAGGGAGTCCGAAGTCTTTGGGCAATGACGTACAAAAAGAAAAGCAAATTTGGTTCCTCACTCTCTCGACAGGCCGCCACCCAGTTTGTCACCCCGTTTGGCTCCGACTGGGTGGGGAAATCCTTGGGTCATACAGCTGTCAGCTCCCTTACTCTCATCCCCACGCCCAATCTTTGCCCCCTTCTACAGTCAGAAAACTTGGGATCCCATAGATATATCTGCGGAGAGAGGAAACACTTTTCTCTTCCTAGTCAAGTTTTCTCTGTGAAACTCCCTCCGAAAGGCTAGGGAAAGAAGGAGGGAGGAGGGAAACACCGAGAGAAGCCCTTAAAGGGCCCCATTACTTTCCTTTGAATTACAAACAACAACAATTCTCCCCTCCTCCTACAGTCTCTCGCCCCCCCACATCCAACCTCCGGGGGTCAGGCGGCGGCGGCCCGGGGGCCTCGAGCTTGGAGCAATTGTGCCCCCGTGAGTAAACACTACTCAGTTGCCTCAACTTTCTCCCCTCATAAAAGTTCCTGGTGCGCGGGGAAATTTGAATATTTGATCAGCCCCTTTTAGTGACCCTCATTAGCCCGGCGCCCTGCTAAGGCCCCGGCGTTGCAAGAAAGCTGCCCAGTCTCTGCATTTGCACGCCTTGTTAGCGCCGATTAATGAAGCCTCCCCGACTGCTGAAAGGAAGGCCTCCCGGTGTATACACGCACCTTACGGCAACTGGTTACTTCTAATGAGCCGCAGCAAGATGCTGAATGGAGCTGGGGCACCCGGAGCTCCCGGCTCCGGGATTCGCCCCACCCCTCTCTCCCTCCCTCCCCAGCCACCACTGTCACCACCAGCAACCTGACTTTCACTTTCTTAAAAAAAGAAAAGTTTAGAAATTGCTCGGTCGGGGCCCTCAAGAAGGAAAAGAAAATTGTTCTTGAAGAGGAAAGTTCAGGGAGAGGAAACAGGTCCTGTCCCACTGCTCCGAGACGCCCAGGTTGAGGAAGAGAGGCGAAGAAAGAAGAGATGAGCTAGAGGAGGGAGGGGGGAGGAAAGGAGAGAAGAGATTGAGAAGGGAAGAAAGCTGTGTGGGGCAGAGAGACTCCTTAAGGTGTGGCCTCCGGTTTTCTCGGGGAGGGGAAGCTCGCTGCCTGCTTGCCCAGACGCAGACAATTACAAATCAATTCATTCTTTCAATTCCCCAAGGAAGGGATGGGGACTAATGTAAGGGCCCACGGAAGCCCCCACACCGTGACCTAAGGGATGATTAGCTTTGACGTCTCTCCCAACCCCCCTCCTCCTTTTTCCTCCCTTCATTCTTCTTCTCCTCCCCCCCCCTTTTTTTTTTTCATACTCATCTTCCTTCTCCCCTCCTGTCTTCCTAACCTCTCGGGTCCCTTCATTTCCATCTTAGGCCTTTAAATTATTAAGGGCGGGGAGGAAGTCTTCTTGCCGGCACAAGTTGGACCAATTAATAGGATGGCCTCAATTGTCTCTCGGATTCTAGACTGGGCCTTGAGAGTTTGGTGGAGCAACTGTATGTAAGGCGATGGGCGCAGAAAAAGATAAGGGGCGCCACTGGCTTAAAAAGAAAAAGAAAAAAGAAAAGGATAAACTTGAACCACAGGTTTTTTTTGTTTTTTTTTTAAAGGCATCTCCTCTTTTCCTCCACTACCAAACCCTCCACTCTTGTTTCCGAAGCTGACAGCTCCACCTGTCCCCTCTCTTGCCTCCACCAGAAGAGGGTTGGTTAGCTTCCCCGGTGTCTCACCCTTCCTCAATGGTCCTCAAAGAGAGCAGAGCCAAGGCCTCCCGCAGTCGACAGTGCCTGGAATCTGCTTCCTCTGCTCCCAGTGCCTTCAGCGCCGGTTGCAGCAGAGGCCGCAGAAAGAGTGGAAAGGCTGCTTCAGCTAGACCACTGGTGCACCGTCTCTGAAGACGGCTGCGGGGCTCTTTTGGAAGAAATTCTAAGGCCCAGATTAGAAATTAGGTTTACAAGAAGACCCTTAGAGGAGGGAAGCGAGGCTTTCTTTTTCGTCTCTGGGGCTGAGCTGGGCTCTTCCTTGCCCTTGTGTTTCCTCACCCAGTGGAAGTTCCCAGCACAAGGACCCAGAAGCTCTGGGATTCCGAGCACCCGCTGGGGGTGGGGACGCCATTTTTCCCCACTCTATATTCTCCAGCCCTCAGTGCCTACCCGCTTTCGAAGGACTTTGGGGACGTCACTGTACCCAGTCCCTTGATCCTCCAAACTCCTAGAAACCCGCTGAGCTGCTGAACTTGAGGACAGCGGCTCACGTGGGCCTCCGCCCTTCGGATTCAAAGAGGATCAGAGGAACGGCTTCCTTGTTTTTTAGGACTCACAGAAAGTTTGCATCCGTGCCCTCTCTTTCAGGGACAAGACAATTGATCCAGCATCTTAGCAAGGCCCTCCCTGACCTCTGCTTCTTTCTCTTGATTGTCCTTCCTATTTCGGAGATTTTCTCTTCTCTATTAATCCCGAACTATCTCCTCACTCCCTCACCAATGGCCTGCAACCAACCACTTCCACTATCCCAAATCAAGCAATAGCTGGATAACATTTTTAGAATCGCTGTCTGCTGCTCCCACCAAAACTCTATGGGCAAAAATGATCTCAAAGCGCAGAAAACATAAAGATCAGGTGGGATGATGAGAGGTGGAGGTAGATGAGAATAGGGAAGAGAATCCCAACAAAATCTACATTCCAAGTGGAGAGAAGCTTATCTGCTCCCTCTAGCTGGGAACGAAAGATGAGCTAAGAGACAGATAGCCCCGAAGGTGGATGCATAACATAAGCTGGGACCGAGGAAGTGAGGGCCCAAGTTGCAGAGATCTGACGGGGAGGAGGGGGGACACTTAGACCCTGTAAGTCAGAGACATTGGGGGAGGGGATGGAAAGAGAGGAAAGGGGAGGGGACGTTGGGGTCTGAGAGAGAGAAGAGAGGGGTCGGGAGGTGGGGGGGGGGGGAATCCAGAGCTTTAAGAGAGGGAGTAAACGAGAGGCCAGCAAATCGCAGGCCTGCAGCTCACTGACCCCGAAGGGGATTTAGAGTCGAAGAGAGAGGGGCAGCTCCCCGGGCTTTGTCCCTGTCCTGCCCGTGGCCGGACGCTGAGCTGGGACAAAGTGTCAGAAGAATAACAAACGGAGTGGGCTTGAAAGGCAGTGGGGAGAAAGAGAGCGAAGCTGCTCTTGACTTCTTAGCTATCGCTTAGAAAGACTCTCCAGGCTTAAGACAAGCGGCCTGCCGGGCCGGGCAGAGAGGCAGCGTCTGGGCGCACAGTGCCAGGCCTGGTCCTCAGGAACCCGATTGCCAGATAGGAGAGGAACGGGAGGGAAGGTGAAAGGAAGGGAAAGAAGAGGAGAGAAAAGAAGGAGGTGGAGTAAAGAGGGAGGGAAGCAACGGGAGGAGGATGGAGAAAGGGGTCAGAGAGAAAAGTTGCTCCCCATATATGGAACGATGGGTCAGGAATAAGGGTGGGGGACCAGCAAGGTCAGATTGAGGTGCACTTGGAGGGAACGGAAACAATTTCTCTTCTCCAACTTTTCCCCCAACCACAAAAACTCCCAGATCCACTGGCCCCAAAGGGACTCTCAACAGGTGACGGGGTAAGTTCGCTTTTACAGTCTTTATGTTCTTATATGTTAGGGCAGCTCTTCTCTCCCGCTCTCCATCTCTGCACTTCTCCTTCCCTGTCACCTGCATATTTCGATCCCTCTGACCTAAATAAAAACAATCTATTTTGTAAGGGAAGGGTGGACTTAAGTTTGTGTCGAGTTAAGCAGAGTTCCATGAACCAGCCCTGGTCTAGCCTCTTTTAAAGGAAACAACAGCCCCTGCCTCCGGACCTTAAATCGCCATATCTTCTAAGCCTGCCCCCTCCCTCAGCAAATGCAGGCGCAGGTGTCCCTTGGCCCGGGGGGAGCGCTGGGATCTAGTCTCTGGCTGGAGGCCTTGAAGAAAGGGGAAAAAACAACAAAGAGAAGACGAGGGGACCCCTTTTATAAAAGAGGCCAGCTTTGTGTTACATTTTTAGGCGGAAACCGAACTATTCCCTTTCTTTGATGTGAGAACGATCATCGGGCGCCGGTGGGAAGGGGGGAGGTCGCAGAAGCCACACAATAGGCAACAAAATAGCAACTCAGGAGAAAAAAGTAGTGGTAGAAGTGAGGTGAAGAAGGATGGTGAAGAGGGGTGGGGGAGAGGAAGCGAAAAAAAGGAAAAGAAAAAAGTATACAGGAAGCCAGTGCAACCGGAGGTAAAAGTCTGAAAATGTCTCCAGAGAGCTTGCAGCACACACACGCACATACACACACAAATCCACTCAAGTAGACCATCCACACTCCAACTCCATATAAGCACTGCATTGTGTGCCACATACTATATAAATATATGCATATATGTATGTTTTTCTATACATATATATTTACACATACACACATACACATCTAGCAGAACTCCTGCGACGGACGGGACGTATACTCACATTTCTACATCCACTTAGGGCTAGGGGGACCCACTCTCTTGCTAACCTGACTGCCCTCCACCACCCAGAGATGACAGCCCAGAACTGGTCCGCCACCTAGCAGGGCTACGGGACTGGAGACCAGAGTCCGGCACAAGGCTCGGGACGCGGGACCAGGAACCAGGAAGGATCTTACCTGCCGTAAGGTAAGGGAAGCCGGGAGCTGGCAGGAGCGGAGAATAAATATTCATTAGGAAGTAAAAGTGCCTCCTTTAAAAACCCGCTGGCGCGCTCTCTCGCGCTTTCACTCTCCTACTCTCTCCCTCTCTCTCCCTCCCTCTCCTTGTCTCTCTCCCCCTCTTTCTCTGTCTGTCTGTCTTCTTCCCCCTCCCCCCTTTCCTGCGGAATGCCGGCTCACCCGTCTAACTAACCTGTTAGTCAGCTGAGAGCTGGGGGCTGAGGTTACACATATGTTTTCCTTCACTTCTCAGGGCGCCTTCCCTTGGAGGTTTCCCTCCCCCATCTCCACCCCAGCCTCCCTCCTTTTTCTAGCCCACTCACCTCCCCCAAATAAATAAATCATTAGTCTTATTTGTTCTCTTCTGGGTGCTAAGGAGTCAGAACATAATATGACATTGGGTGGCACATCTGGGAAGTAGGGATATAAATAATCTCTCTGCCCTGATCCCATTCCATCGTGAATCCTTACTCTTCCTAGCTCACTACGGTCTTCATCCTCACCTTCTTCCCAGCCTATTTCCATTCTTGCCTACATCCCTACCCCTAGCTCATCTCAATCCCTATTCCCACAGTGTCGTCTTCCCCGCCCCTCCCTACCTCCATTCCCACCCTACCCCTTCCTCATCGCCATTCCCCCTTCTATCCTGACGTCCACCCCGCTTTCATCGTCCATCCTCCGTTTCCATTCTACTTACACACACTCCCACTTGCCAAACAGCTCCAACCTCTATTCGCATTCTCAGCTTAACTTCTAGCCTTGTTCCTACTCTGCTGTATTCTGTGATGCTGTTAAATCAAAGGTGCACAGGTTAGTGTTCTCCCTGATCTCGGTACCTGCTGCCTTGCTCCGTTGACCCGTTCCTTCCACATCCCATCCCCTAAAGAAATGACTTTAAAAGAAAGGCGTGCTGCTATTCCTGACCCCGCAAAAGTAACAACTCCGTGGCTTTGTCTTGAAGAGCTGGGGCCTCCTTCGGGGGCCTTCCTCTGCCCAGTCTCGGGCATGAACAGCCCAAGCTTGAGACCTTCAATTCCTTTTTTTGTCCTAGTGTAGAAGGGGAAATCGGGTTGGAGACTTGGGATCAGAGAATATGGAAGAAGCTTTCTTTAGGAACTCAACTTTTTCTTGACGTATTCTTGGGGGGAGAAGGGAAGGAAGAAAAAAGGGTGTTTATTTTCTATCTCGCATATAAGCAGCGGCAAACAACGCACATAAATTCCATAAACATATGAGCCAGTCACAGGTAACAACAAGCGTAGATGTCTACATAGCTCACAATGCATGAGGAGCATTTATATTCATAAGGAGTTGCAAAGATATACATATCTATGGACAGAGAACACAGGAATGCCCACCTACCACACACACAGCCTTGTGCACACACTCCTACACGATCTTAGTCATAAGCTCACAATTTCATTCTCATATATTCCCAGCTCTTAGGGAAAGAGGTAAAAGCCTATCTTGGGGACAAGCGGTTTTGCCCCTCCTTAGAATCCCCTGAACAGAGAAAGGAAGAGGATCTAGAAAACAGAAAGAAAAGCATAACTAGGGCTCCCTCCCTAACCAGCTTTCTGGGGACCCTCTTTCTTGTTTCATTCCCAGTAGCTTCACCTCTATTCTCATTTCACCCTTTTGAGACCATCCTCAGGCCCAAAGCAGAATTAGGCTCACCCTGGGGAACAAGGTCCAAGTTCCACCCTTCCTGTCCCCAGAGGCTTCCCTACCACGTGATCCTAATACCCCAGCAGTGCTCTTCCCAACTTACTTAGAGGATGGGGTAGTTACTAGAAGATATGGAAGGGATGGGGGGGGGGGAAGGATGGAGGCTGGATTGGTAAAGAGGGATCTGAGTAGTGGGGGAGGGTCTTGATCCATTACAAATTACAAATTCTGGCTCTCTCCAGAGGCAGGAACATTCCCTTCACATGCTCTCTCACTTACCTCGCCTTTCTTCACATCCCCCCAAAACTTAGGGAGCAGAAAAACTTGGTGGGAGCCTGTGGTTGTAACCATTCCCTTCAATCCAGGATCAAGGTCAGATGAGGAGGTCATGATTTACTTCTCCCAACTCTTCTCCCTACCTAAACTCTTTAGAAAAACTTAGATAAGTGAACCCCCCCTACCAATGATGTTTAGTGCTGATTTAAAAGATAATAGATAGAACCCGCATGGACTAAATATGATGCACCAGAGAAATCATGCCATTTTGTCCCATGGCATTCTTGTCTACTTGCCCTTTTGGGTTTTCTCAATCAATGTGTTTGTGGAGATGAGTGAAAGGGAGAGAGGAAAAGTGGATTCCACAGGGGAATGAGGAAAAGAGGGAAGAAGACGGATTTCTTCAGAGAGGGAACAGTGCCCTAGCTAGACACAAGTAGGTAGGGGAAGGGAAATTAGCTAGAGACTTGGCAGGATCTCTGAAGGAGGCAATGGAGGGGCAGATCTGAATATTACCCTCACCATTGTACCAAGGCCTGGAAACAGTGGGAACAGAAGGGATTCTGGAAAAGAATCCTAGTCATTTCTGGTTTGAGATCTTTGTAACTTAGGAATCTTGTTCTGCTAAGGTTTGATTTTTAGAAGAAACTGGGCAAAAGTTTTCCAATCACTTATAGGCTGAAAACCCCATTCAAAACCAGACACAGGTGCACGTTTCTGCACATTCGGCTCCTCTTCCTCACCACGATGAATACACATATGAAAATTTATTTTATTATGCAACACACAGGGAATTGTCTGAAGAAATGTGCACAAATCCTAGTTAAAGTACAAGTGTGTATATACCGAATTTACCTGAGTACACAAACACGCGCGGACTCCCTGACACACACGCAATTATTTTTAGCCACACACCTCAATGCACACATTGACACAAGGAAAATGATTTGCTTTTGAGTGGAGGGGGAAAAATTAAACTTCTAAGACAGAAAGAAAGAGAATGAGCTTTAGGAAGATCCTGGCAACCCGGGAAGTCGTACACTGCTCTCCTCCAATGCCAATCCTTGTGTGGTATGGGTGGAATGGAAAAGCCGAGACGTCCCTAACCCAGCCCTCGGATGGGGGAATGTTTCAAAATAAGAATCTGTTTGTACTGGGAGAAACATTTCAGACCTACGTTTGGGCGGACCAACTTTCTGGAGTATCTTTTTAAATAAAACCCTAGCTAGTTTCCCAGTGAAAACATTCAGCCCAGATCAGAATATAATCCGGAAATGGATGTGTTCGCCTCTCTCCTGTTCCATTTCTTTTCATTCTTCCTTCCTCTAAATTGGCAGGTTTAATTGGTCCTATAGTCCGAACTCCCAGAACCCCTTTCTTCCCCTGTCAGCTCTAAGTCCAAAGAACAGTTAGAAGACATGACTTCTTTGATGATGATTATGATATGGTTGCTATTATTGTTGTTGTTATTGTTACCCTTTTAGTTTTATTCCTGCCTTTCGCGTTTTGGGGCTCTCTCGGCCGTGACCATTAGGAGCTGCTTGACTACAGCTGGAGATCTTTGCGGTCGGAGCCCAGAGGTAGGGAGTGGGTAAAGAATGTATATGAATGTCACAGGATGGCATCTCTCTCCACCTAGTGCTAGGCGAGGATGGAAAGGACAATGATTTTCCGAATTAATCTTCAGGCTTGTTTTCTTTGTTGCCTCACATGGATCGAGTCAACTCCATTCGTGGCGCAATCGCTGCCTCCCCCACCCCACTTCTCGGCCAGTTAATTTAATGTTCTTTTGTACAGAACCTTTATCCACGGTGAGAACCCCTACTAGGCCGCCCCCTTCCCAACCCCACCCTTCCGGCTTCTCTCCCTCCTCACCTTTAGTTCTTCCGGGAGGAACTGGCATCTCTCCCTCCCTCCAAGAACGTTGGAAAGTCAAAGGCAAGTCTGGGAAAGGTTAATTTTGAAAAAAGAAAGACTTTAACAGAAGGTTGAGAGAATGTCGGTTCCCTTTACATCAAAGGAGAGGAAGGTCCAAGCTGCTGCTGAGAGCTTATAGTGCCTCTCCCCGCTTCCCACTCTGCAAAAAGGCACTAGTCAAGAAGTTTTTGGTGAGGTAAATCCCCTGAAGATCGGAGAGAGAACTTTTCTATCCCATATTCCCTTTCAGGGATAAACTTTTTTTTTTAATGGTTTTTTCGAGGTGCCCGCAACTCCTAAAGATTTCAATAAGTTATTCTTAACAGATTGGTTGTTGTTATTTGTATTTTTTTAAATAAAAGAACAAACTAATTCATTTAAACCACCTAACGATCGCTGGATTTCTATCCCTTATTTTCAGTAAATCCCTGAGATATTCGAAGAATGAAACTTAATTTAGAAAAAAGATGAGAAGAGAAAGAGACATTAAGGGAGAGCTATGGAGCCAGAGATTCAAGGAGACATGTGAAAACGAATAGAAGAAAAGCTTCCCTCTGAGATACTTTATCTTCTCTTCTCTACAGATTTGGAGCTTTATCTCTGCAACCTCGTTTTGTTTATTTATCCCTTAAATAGGAAAAAAAACTTTATTAATTATAAGATCCTCCTCTGCCCTGAGGAGCAAATAAACTCTTTCTAACGGGAGTTTATTTTTGAAACAATAAAAAACAATTCACTTAACTTCAGATTTATTTGCTCTGAAGATTTAAACATGTATACAAGTGAATATATGGCTTTAAATGTATGCGTGTAAATATATGAATGAACGCTCCTGTGAATTTAAATCTGTGAATATTTATATAAGCATGTATATCCGTGAATAGATCCTTCGTGTGCGTACTTGTTTATTCATTTTCCACCGAAACAGAAATGTGATTAGTCCCGGTCTCCCCCACTCCCTAATGAGCTACAATATAGTGATGGAAGCCATTGAACAGAAATCATTTTCTTCCGTGATCTTGGACCTGTGATAGTTTAGCTTGGGCCAGGAAATCAAGATTGGGACCTTTTGTAGTGATGGGCTGTTTTCCTTCCTTTTTCTGTTGCCAGAGAAAGTCTGTTAGTCCGCCCATCTGTCTTCCCGACCAGCAACTTCAGAGCTAGCAGAGACCTACAACCCTGCGCCAGGACTAAAAGTATTTCAGGCTGCACTCTGCCCTGGAGTTGAAAACTATTGCACCTTGTAGCATCAAAAAGTAAAAACTCACAGATACAATAAAATGATGAAGATGTACTTTTAATTCCTTTTGCCAACAGAGCACCGACGCACCCGAAAGACTATCCCAACTGGGAGAGGTACATTCACACGCGTGTGTCCTGCATTTACACAGCCCTGCCCGCAAAGCGAAGTGGAGGTGCCTCACGGCAAAAATCCCATACATTTTTAACTACAGTGATTACTAAATTAATAGCAGGCACCAAGACAGATGTCAAAACGTCTTGAAAATGTTTATCTGTGAATAATTGAGAAGGTGGTGGGACGCATTATCTGATTGTATAATGAAATATGTATGAGGAACAGCTGTTTGCAAGAGTCCCCTCCCGTCGTTTCCTTAGCCTGGGCCCTTTTCCTCGCCAGAGGCGAGAGGGCGACAAAGTTGGGCACCTACTTCTTAACTAGGGAGAAAACTCTCTTTTTCATGACAGCCTCCCCGCCCCCTCCTCCAGCCCCTAGTCCCTCAAATAAAGGTTGGAAAGGAAGAAAGGGGATTTCTTCTCAGAGCTTGCCAAGATCGAGCCAAGGAGGCTGGGAGGGTAGGCTCTCTCTCTCTCTCTCTCTCTCTCTCTCTCTCTCTCTCTCTCTCTCTCTCTCTCTCTCTCTCTCTCTCTCTCTCTCTCTCTCTCTCTCTCTCTCTCTCTCTCTCTCTCTCTCTCTCCCCTCCTCCTCCTCCTCCTCCTCCTCTTCCTCCTCCTTCTCCTTACACACACACACACACACACACACACACACACACACACACACACACACACTCCCCAACAGCTGACCAAGGATTGTGTACTGCCTAGAAACAGGAGCAAACGGTTCTCTGGCTTTCCATGTTGGAAATGTTGGCCGCTGAGCTTGAGGGAACCAGAATGGATGCCTGGGCCAAGCCTGACCCCGCCCGCTTGTCCCCGGCTCAGCAGTGCACCTGGGAGCTTGGCTGCCAGCAGCTTGCAGAGTGGTTGGAGGGCGGACGCTCACCCCGACGCCCAGAGGTTCAGCTGTCTCCCGGGTCACCGCGGGGTGACCCGGCCAAGGAGAGGTCTTTGTTTTGCGTTCACTCCGCACTGCGCACTTCCTGAGATCGGGCCCCAATCCCAACCCCTGTTTGTTTTTCTAGTCCTTCTCCCTCCGTTCCAGCAGGAAAACACCCCGGCGCGGTGCGTCAGTAGGCCCAGGGTCTGGCCCACATTTGGCCCTAAGGGGATGAGACAGACCGGGTCGGGCCATGGTAGGCTAATTTGGGTTGCAGGTTGGCTGTCAGAAAAAAACTGGAATGTCTGGGGCGGGGGTAGTGGAATAAACTGTTTCTCGCTAGTACCCAGGGGGAAATGGCGAGGCCCAGACTTGCAGCATACATTGCAGGGACAGGCGGCCCAACAAAGTCTCATGGCCATGGCTAAAACAGCACCAGCACTGTGGGGTACAGTCAGGGCTGGCTCTTTCCTTACTTTCTCTTGTCGCTGTCCTGAGCCTTCACTCCCTTGCTTCGAACTCCAATTCTCTCTTGGCCTGAAACTCCAGATCCCGGTACTCCCAAAGGCCTCGGAGCCCTTCGCCCTTTGGGGAATGCTGTGAGAACCCTCCCTTCCTTCCCACACCTTCAGGTCTGCCCGAGGGAGGCCACACGCAAATCCCTGACTTTCACCCGCCTCATTCGCTGTCCGAAAAGGGACCTGAGGCAGCGGAGGGGACGCAAGGGTTCAGTGGGGCGTGCTATGAGGACGGAGAGAGAGACGCAGCCAGGGGGCGAGAAAAGCGGAGGCTCGGCCTCGACTGCACCAGGCGGACGCTCTCTATCTCAAAGCGATGCTATCAATAGGGATAAACACGGCGAGTCTCTTTTTGTGCGTGTTGCCCAACATCCATCATTATGAGCAGCTTTTCATGTCAACTGGATCATTTACCCAGAGCAGAGACTATCCTACGAACCCTTTCAGCACCAGCGGTTCCCCCCCCCTCTCTTTCCCTCCCCCTCCTTCCACCACTTCCCGC
The DNA here is from genome assembly GCF_048593235.1 of Sminthopsis crassicaudata. Taxonomy (NCBI): domain Eukaryota; kingdom Metazoa; phylum Chordata; class Mammalia; order Dasyuromorphia; family Dasyuridae; genus Sminthopsis; species Sminthopsis crassicaudata. The sequence continues at coordinate 87,120,680 of NC_133618.1, read as the reverse complement.
CCCCTCCTTTTCCTTGTACTCCCCACGTCGCCAACAAGTCCTTGCTCTCTCTTCCCTACTCTTGGCTCCCAGGCTGGGCCTCAGGGAAGACAGGAAACCGGGACAGCCTCGCAGAACCCCACTGATGATCACGAACCATCCCACCACTGCCGTAGTCGCCGCCGCCCACAGCCCACGGCGCGCTCATTCCTTCCTTCTTTCCCCCAAATGCCCATGGTCATCACAGCCTTCCCGGGGAAGGAATCCTGTTTTAGAGCCCAGCATTTCCCGGGCACATTTCGTCAAAGCGTTATCCGCGGGCTGGAGCCTGCGAGTCAAGATGCGTGTGTTATTTCGAGCCCCCCACCCCACCCCCTTTACATAATCCCTTATGCCTTTTATTCTAATCCTACACATTACAGTTAATCTGTAATGATACTGCTTCAGAGGAACCTGTTGCATGCGAGGCACGGCAATTTGTAACCTTGGTAACAGTTTTAAATAAAGATTATAACAATGATGTCAACTGTGTTTATTCCTAGTGCTGGAGGTGGGGTTGAAGGATTAAATCCCCTCGGCGAAAGACCAAGGTAAAGGGACTGGTACCAAGCGGGCGGAGCAGAGGGCAGCGAGTGAGGGTTCAAAGGCGAAAACTTCAGGCCCCCTTCGGGCGTCCGCCTGGGGACCTTCCAGGAGCCTCAAATAGATCTTTCCCCCCCTCCTTTTTTAAGAGAAAAAGCCTGGTATTCCATCCGGAGATTGGGCGAAGGTGAGGAGTGTTCGTGTGTGTAAGAGAGTGTTTGTGCTCGAGCGTGGAAGTTTAGGTTTATAAAACTGCTGAAAACTCTGTGAACGTGCGTGAGTCGTAGATTGTTCCAAATTACTGTTCCTACGGCACCTGCTCCCTGACAACGCTCCCCCGTCAGAAAGCTAGAACCTGAAGCGGAGTTGCAGTCCCAGTAGAGCCGGGTAAAGTCCGCCCCGGTGCGAACACGCAAAGGTAAAAAAGGCTTCTGTGTCCCAAGCAGCCTTAGCTCTCTCACCGAGTTTTCTCCTGTCTATTCAATCCAGCAGCAACGACAACCGCTCACATGCCGAACGCAAAATTAAACATAATTGCTTTTGTTTATCTATTGCTTTTATGGCTTTAAAATATTTTTAGTTACATTGTATCAAATAACATCCACTCTGATTATTACCTGCCATATCTGTTGATCCTCTCCTTGCATGTTCAGCACGGCAACATTAACAATTAAGGGGGGAAAGCCCATCTTATACATTGTATCTGTCAAGATAGGTTACAATTCCCATTAACAACAACAACAATATAAAAAAAAAAAACCACTGTATTCTTCTTGTTGAAGACTCTATGAAGCATCTCTCTCACGAGCACTTTATTAATAATCACAGTTGTCAAAAAGAAATAGATAGGCAAAGATTGTAGATGCAAAGGAAATATTAGATGCAAAATGAAATATAGAGTGGGGGTTGAGACAAAACTATTTTCCCCCTTTAAAATGAATTTTTTACAGAGTAAAAAATTGAGCTTTTAAGCTTACTTAAAAGATGGCTTTGTTGGTTTAATTATACTGTAGTTATTTTATAAATATGTTTCAAAGGAAGCTTGCCATATTGCATGCCAATGAGGTCTCCGAAGAAAAGCCTTCCAAACGCTAATGCATACCAAATACCAAATTTGAGTCATTAGCATTCCTATTTATTACAAACTAAAGGCACCTATTAACAGACAAGAATTTCTATTTAGCTACCATTACAATGTTTAGCCATTAAGAAAAAAGGGCAAAGTATATACGGATTTTCCCCCTTGGAACTATACGGTTCTTTTGACATCAAACCTTAAGTACAGAGCGAGGAAAATCTTTGGAAAGGAAAGCACTGTTCTCCAGCTTAGGTGGGCAAGATGACCATGGGTACGGATTTTGAGCAATAGGGTTTAATGCCATCTATTTGGAGGAGAGCACAGAATCGGGGTCAAAGACTAGGCTCTGTTGGAGTCTGAGGGCTGCCTGGTAACCAGAGCCTTTCAAAAGAGCACTTTGTTTTTAATTTATGCCATAAGCAATGCAAATTGAGAATTATTTTTCATTCCAGGAGGAAGCGTAGCCACCTTAATACATGTTCTGTTTGTTTATTAGCATTTCCTTAAATACATAAATGTAGCGAATCTATCTCATAAGATCTAACACCTCTACCAATTTAAGACTTGCAGCAACCTTAAATCCCAAGCATGCGGGGAAGAGTCTTGATACAGCTATAGCTACCCATATACACAGATTTCTAATATTTTGAAAACTTTGGAGTTGAAACTTTGTCAGATTGGCTTCGTATCATAAATAGCCACCTCCCCTCACCGGGGTCCCTTCGAGGAAAACTCATTTTAACTTTCATTTCATTTGAAAAGTCCTCGTCCTTAAATTGTGCTTTTTCCTCCACTGACCAGGAGAAAATCAGTTACTTGGAAAGAGGTAAAGTGAAGCATTTGAAAGAGTTTAGAAAGTGCTCTTGGATTATATTGGTTGGGAGATTTTTTTTTGGGGGGGGAACCTAGTGGGTGCTCCTAACAGCTATTTTGAAACATGCTCCCAAAATTCTCAGGGTGGGGGAACAGTCTAAAGAAATGTACTTTGGCTCTGCTCTTGCACCAGTTTACTTGCACAATTAGCTGGCTTGGGGGACTATTTGCATGAAAAAGATGAGGAATGGTTCTGTGGAGCTAACATACATTTCTAAGAACATGGCTGAACAGAAGAGTGCAGAGGATGTTGTAGGCACAGAGGGGAAAATTTTAGTGGCACTTTTCAAAAAATTTTAACACTTTTTAAATATCACCTTTAATTTCAATAATTATCTGCAAAATGGGAGTTTTCACTTGCAAACATTGTTATTTAGCAGGTAGGTGTGTGTGCGTGTGTGTATGTGTGATAATGAGGTCCACAGTTCTCTTCATTTCATCCATCCAGAAGCAAGGCTGGTTCCAACTCAGCAGGCAGCCCTTAGGAAGATGAGAGCTTCCTCCATTTCCTTCCCCCCATTAGACCAGTATTAGGGGTTTACTCTCAAGTCTTCCCCCCTATATTTGAATGACTTAGATGGCTTTAAATTCATAACAGCGCCAATGACACATACATTTGCAAACAAAAGGTTCAGACTACATAGGCCCAGTCACTTAAATAATTCAACTAGTCTGGCATTGAACTTCCTGCACTCCTCTCCACCTCTTCAGCTTGCAATATTTATTTTTTGCTTCAAATGGTCAAAATTTGCCCAGATCATCTGTCTGGGTCTTCAAAGCCAACCATCAATTGTCCTCTTTTATGGGATTCTCTGTAATTCTAGTTACACTCAGAATACTTACATGACTATTTTTTCCCCTACACATGATTTGGGAATGTGCACAGTCCCAAAATAGAACAAGGTAAATCAGCTTCTAGTGTGCTTTAATGCCAGCTAGGTACAAACTAGATTCTCTAAGCAAGTGAGAATCCCCTACCCTTGTCTGACACTGAAACACTAGAGTTACAGGCTCAAAAGAAATTTTTTTCTACTTTCCCAGCTTGACATGCTTCCCTAAAGAGAATATAGCATTTTTTTCATAAGTCTCATTACTACTTTCTCTCAATAATATCCAATTCTCTATTTCAAGGCCGATATTCTTATTATTTACTAAACTATTGAGGAGTATTTGAGGAAGCCTTACAGTGACAAGTTTGTTTTGGAGATGTTCTTTTCCCATTGAGGTACTGGATATTATTTAGTCTTTCAAGATAATCTAAATCATGTATTCAAAATAGAGACTAACTTACTAGGAAACACTTTGCATTTTTATTTATCCTCTTCTTATTTTATAAAACATGAACATATTTCCATAATAACATAGGATTTTCAGAGGGCTCAATACACAAAAGGTCAATAAATAGCTGTGTGAAGAAGATGGAAGATGTGTTATCCTCATTCCATAGATGGGGAAATTGAGGTACCAAGAGCAAAAACAATTTGTTCTCAATCACTTGGTTAGGAAGTATAGGGTCTTCTGCCTGTAAGTGTATGTAATTATATAAGAGAATGTGAGTATGATTTATACTACAACATATTGTCTCTGGAGTGTTTTTCAAACAACACCTGGGCCAGGATGAAGAATGGGATGGATTGGGGGTGGGGAGGGAACACTGGAAAAGGAAGTCAGAAATGTAAAAAGAAAAGAGCACAAGCTCTGAAATCAGAGGAACTGGATTCAAATCCTGACTTTTATTCTTAACTGGGTGATCTTGATCAATTTATTTGCTGCTTCTTGAGCCTTAATTTCCTCACCTATTAGTGTGAGGGGGAATAAACATTTATATAAAATCTATCATGTGCCCAACTGGATATTTTTGTAAATATCTCATTTAATTTTCACAACAATACTGTAAAGATTATCTCCATTTTACATTTAAAGAAACTGAAGAAAACAGAAGTTAAATAACTTGCCCAGGATTTAACAGTTTAGTAAGTATGTAAGACCAAGTTTCAGCTCAGGTCTTCCTGACTCCAGGATAAATATACCGTTCACTAAGCCACCAGCAACCCCCTTATAAAACATACAAAATGAGCTTATTTTCAATAGCCTCAGCTCTCTTCCCATTCTAGACCAAAGCTTGTTACACACTTATATTCTGTATTGACACATGACTAAAATGGCTGATCTAGTCAGTATGTTTGAGTCTCCACCACTCATTGACAGATAGATGTGTTTCTGGAACTTGTCTGTCCTTCATTTTCCTCAGTTATGAAATTGAGAGAATATAGTTTGCCTGTTCCTAGTCACAGAGATACAAAGCAACACCAATATTAGATAATCAACTCTTTCTTTTGCTTTGCACTTTTTGCTCATAAGAGCAACTTGGATGTATTTTGGTTTTTCTTTGGAATTGGTGTGAACATTCATATATGAATTTAAGTTTGCTGACCAAACAAATGAACAAAACCCACTAACAAGAGAGAAAATCCACAATCAAGGAGTTTTTGTTGTTGTTGTTCTTTTAATGCTGTTGGGTTTTTAGCAGTTCTTTTAGACCAAGCCATAATTACTATTGTGGGAGATACCCTCCATAACTGCCTCTAAGCTCTGTGGTCTAAGAAGACTGCTTAAGGCATGTCATGTGGTAATAAGGCATCGATGGACAATCTAAAGGGATCAGAACATTTTTGGTATTTTGGTATTTTTGCTATTTTGGTACTACTCCTCCCTTCCTCTCCCACCTCTACTTGCACCTCCCAGAGAGTGAGGGTGTGTGTGGGGAAATCTTATTTTTCTCTTCAAATACCCACTGCTATTTCCTAAACCAAGCAGTAAAGTCAATACTATGGGGCAATGTGGTTCAATTTAAATCATAAACAAATGTCTTTTGATTTCCTAAGACCAGGGCAAAGGATTTTACTCAGGAAGCACCTTATTCAAGAAAATAAAATACTTATTATGCAAGTCTTGTAAATAAACTTTGTTGAAAAGGAGCATGTCTCCTATGCCTCCCACCTCTTCCCCTCCACTGAATCTCCCTTTCCCCTTCAAGTTCATCTAAGGGAGATCTATTTTCCCAAGAGTCCATATTTCTCAGGTTGTAAAACATATTCTGTTCAAATTCATGAAAGGTAAACATATGGTGGAAAAGTGAGAGAAGAAGGAAGTTTGTCCATTAGCACATTTGATGACAGAATCTAGGATGTCAAACACCAACAAAAGGCTCCTTGTATGGTCCTATGGATGGTGTGCTGGAATTGAAGTGACCTTAATTTGTCTGGGCAGTGTGTGTGTGTGTGTGTGTGTGTGTGTGTGTGTGTGTGTGTGTGTGTATGTGTGTGTGTGTGTGTGTGTGTAGGAAGAAAGAGAGACAGAGAGAGGGGGAGAGGGAGGGAGAGATAAAAAGGGAGGGAGACAGACAGATAGGAAGGAGAGAAGGAGGAAGAGAGGCAGACAGAGACCAACAGAGAGACAATGAGAGACAGACAGACATGTCAGAGACAGAAAAAGGCAGAGAGACAGATTGCAAGCTTTTTTAATCTCTGAAAAGAAGGTGGAAAAGTATTAAGTAACTGTGTGTATTGGGGAGGAAGGCGGGGCATGGAGATTAGAAAATCAGTAGAGGTTGGGGTTTTATTTTAATCAGTCTCATATTTCCTTGGAGAGCTTTTCTGAGAATATGATCTTCACTTTTCCACTGTGAAGCACAGATATTGGTGAAGCTAGAGAGGAATACGAGAACATATCAGAATAAAGGGAATTCCAAAGAAACTTTGAGAAAGTTTTTAACAATCTTTCATCTCTATTTAAATAACAATTATGGTGGAAACAAGGGATTTCATAAATGGAATTTTCAACTGTCCAGACATTATGATTTTGAGAAAAAAGTTCAACTGAGAGGTGGGAGATTAGAGTTCTAGTGCCTGGCTGTGTGTTCTTGGGAAAGTCACTTTACTTCAAGAGTAGTCAGGTTTCTAAAGCATAAAACAAAGAGACTGCTCTAGATCATTTCTAGTAAATTCTAGATTGAGTGTTTGAAATTGTGAGTTGAAATTTCTAGCCACAATAGCCAGTCATCCAGGCACTTGGGATAGACTTGGCTGGGGGGGGACCCTGAGGGGGGAGTTATTTTGTTTTTTGTTTTTGTTTTTAACAGTGGGGTTTTAACGGAGACTTCTGCCCATTATACCCAACAACCACTGCTGGATTCAAGCCTGAATTGGTGATGTTCAGGAGGGATAGCCAGGGAAAGAGAATGGAAAGACAACGTGCTCAGCTAAGCAAGGAGTGGGAACAAGAGGCATCCCTCTCAGAGGAGAGTTATTGTCCTGGCATAAAAATGAAAGGTGCCCACCTGAGCCAAAAGGGGCTATTAAACCTTGCCAGGCGCCGCAGCCCGCCGCCATGACGTCTGCGTACCACCCCCGGTCCTTTGTAGCAATCTGGAGTACGTGTCAGCATGGTTGAAAGAAGCTTCCTCTATCAAGTTTAACAACTTTCTGGTGTAACTTCTGAGAGCGCTGATTGCTTATTCATGTGGAAGCGAATACGCCCAGTTCATTTTGCCTGTTTTTGCTACTCTTTGTTGGGTTGTGAGGCTGTTATGGTAGCTGTAAATGGCTTCTCCAGTGACATTTGCTGACATTCAGTGAAGTACATTTATCAGTATTCATCATTTCACCTCTATACATGCAATCCATTTTATTTGTTCTTCATAGCAAGCTCTTCTCCGACATTCATGCCCTGAAAATGGTAAATGGCAAGGTGGCATATTTCCCGAGCTGCACTCAAATGTCACTGTGAAAAATCCTTAATGGACTAAGTGTAGCTTTTCAGGTTGTAACTTGTCAGGTCCTGAGAAATTCTAGAGTTTCTCCTTAATCCACAAGTCTTTGGAACCACACATCTGCAAGGAGAGACTAATTATAAGCTATACCAGTCAGACCTGGATAAGCAGAAACCAAGGAGAAAATATTCGATCTCAGCTAATCCTTTTCTGCATTCTCTCTTCCCATTTTGCTACTTTATTTCCTACACTCTGAAAATATGGATTATGTGCAGTGTGTTTTAATTAAGGGTTGAAGAGGCCCATAGTTTACATGATTCTTGATCACAGTCCTCTCCTCTAGTCTGGTAGCATCTTTTTTTTTTCCTCCAGAGAGTTTAGCGTAACACTCAATCTATTGTCTTGCTTTTTTCCTTTCTGACTCAAACTGACCTGATGGAGGAAGATTACCAGCTCTTGAATCAACACAAAGTGTCAGATATTATTAGTAATTTTATGAGCTGATGTTTTCAGAGCATTTTGTGGTTTTTACAGATTAGGAAATTAAGGCCAAGAGAGGTTAAGTAATTGCCCATGGTCACACAAGTACTGAGCATTGGAGTCAGAATTTGAATCCAAATCCTGACTCCAGGATCAGTGCAGTTTCTCTGTATAATATAAGTTTAGTCGCTAATTTACTGACTTTTCTTATAGCAAGATGACTTCCCTAAGAACCATGATTATATTCATTCTTCGAGTTGGGTAGAAAGTCTCACATGGATGTCTAAAATGCGTGTCATGTATCACACAAGTCACACAAGTCTTTCATTAACTGGGAATTAAATATCTTCGATTTCATTTGCATCTCATAGCCTGTCCACTAGGGGGAACCAGAGGGGGAAGGACAGCACATCATGCAAAAGAGCTTCACACAATTCACCACTGCCCATGGATACCATAAAATTGCTCACATTCTACCTCAGTGCATCCCTGTCTTAGATGTCCAGGGGCTGAAGATTTGGTCCTTCATTGTTGTTTTCTCTTTCCCCACTTTGGGTTACTCTCTACCCATGAATGGAAAAGGACAGAGAAAAAAAAAAAGGGAAACTCAAATCATTCTTTCATGGTGTTAATAGTTCTAGAGAAAGGCGTAATGGGTAGAGAAGTTTGGAACTTTCAACTAACAAAGAATAGATTCTAATTATCTCTGGCTATCTTAGTACAGGCTCCTGACACCAAGTGACTGGTCTGTTGCATTGATTTTCTAACTGATCTCCTTGCTCTTCATACCTCATCATTTCAAACATATCTCCTACTTTCTTCATGGAATAGTTCCCGCTTACCAGACTTGGTAAGATTGTGTTCCAACATTGCCATGCAGATGGTTATCTCCTTGTTTTTCTTTCTGCTTGAATGCCTGCTTTAGGGAAATTATGCGGCTCTTACTGAAAGAACTAGATAACATAAATTCAAATCCAAGCTTTGCTACTTACTACAAGTTTGACCTTGGGCAAATCAATCAATTAGTCAACAAGTACTCCTCCTTCCTCACCCTCCTTTTTAAAGTACTAACTATGTGTTAGGTGCTGTGCTAAGCACTGAAGATAAAGAAAAGCCAAAAAGAGTCCCTATCTTCAAGAATCATTCCTACAGTAGAAGAGAAAATACAATTAACTAGACATATACAAGATAATATGCTTTGTAGATGGAAAATAATATCAAAGGGGAAGCATAACAGCTTGGGGGGAGGTCAGTTCTAGGAAAGACATTCTTAATAAAGAATTCTTTCAGCTGCCTGGAAGGAATTAAGAAGAGCAGCAGAGGTGAAGAAATAGAACATTTCTAGACATAGGGCACAATTTATATAAAAGTATAAAGATGAGAGGAGTGTCATATTCAAGTAACTGAAAGTATCAAACAGGGGACTGAGGGAGTTAAAGTTTAAGAAGGCTGAGAAGTTAGGAAGGGTCCAAGTTATAAAGAGCTTTAAATGCCAAAGAGAGGAGCTTTTATTTTATCTTAGGGGTAATAGGGAACAGTTAGGCATGTTGAGCAGAATGGTGACAAGATCAGACCTTTAGAAAAATCATCTATATCTCTAAGTGAAAAGTAAGCTAAATGAGTAGAGACTTGAGGGAAGGAGACCATTTAGAAAGGCTCTTGTAGCAGTCCAAGTGATAGGAGATAAAATAGTACTGTAGCTATTTGAGAGATGAGTTGTGATATGTTGGAGAGTTGTGGTATGAGAATGAAGTCTAGGAGGACACAAAAGTGATGGAATTGAGTGACTAGGAGGATGGTAGTGCTCTTTATAGTTACAGCACAGTTTGGAGGGTTGAGGAGGAAGTCACTTCTGTCTAGGTCTTACTTTCCTTATCTATAAAATAAAAGGTTAGTACAAAACATCTCTTCCAACTATAAATCCTATGATCTTATGATAGTGTGTTGTTTTTTTTCAAAAGAGTAAAAGAAAGAACTTTCCTGCGCTCTCTGAATTTGACTCTTTAAGAAGGAGCTTTGAATTGAAATACTGATAACTAGTTACTGAAAAGACACAGTTCCCCCCACCCTTGCCCCACTAACATCTAGTTGGTTTAACCTACTACCTACTGAATCCATTTATTCTTATCACCCTATCTGAGGAGGGGAATTTAACTGAGCATCTTGCCATAACTCTTCCCCAATAATTGAAGAACAGTTTTAAGGAAAATTTAGGAAAGGGGACTGTTGGTACAAAGGAAAGGAATTAGATTTTAAATCAGAAAATCATTGTTTGAATTTTCCCTCTGAATTCACTTAACCTGTCTTGGTCTCAGTTTCCTTATTTGTGAAAAGAGGAGATAAGATCAAATGACCTCTTAAGGTTCTTCCAGCTCTAAATCTATATTAGAAGCCATACATACATACATACATACATATATATATATATATACATATATATATATATGTATATATATATATATACATACATATATATATATATATATATATATATATATATATATATATATATATATATATATATATATATATATATATAAATTTGAGGTAGAGCTTCACAAATAGGGGAAAGAAATAGTAGTTTGTGCACCCAAGAAGCAATATCAGTAAAGCAGATATTTGGCTAGTTATTTTTAAAGTGCAAATATAAACTGTATGTACTATAAACTTTTTTTCTTCCTTCCTTCTTTCCTTCCTTCTTTCCTTCCTTCTTTCCTTCCTTCCTTCCTTCCTTCCTTCCTTCCTTCCTTTTTTTTCTTTCTTTCTTTCTTTCTTTCTTTCTTTCTTTCTTTCTTTCTTTCTTTCTTTCTTTCTTTCTTTCTTTCTTTCTTTCTTTGTCACATATTCTTAGAATTCTTAGAATAATTTTATTTTCAATCATTCCAGTTTAGTTTAGTATCCCACTGGCCAGGCAAAACCAGGCTGAGGACACAGGGGCTGATGACCTTGCCAGTTTTTATCCTATAGCTACCCTTATGGTTTTCCCTGAGTTCATTGCTATAGTATTATCTGTCTTCTCAATAGGGGAACAAGTTATTAGTGCTCCAATTCCACTCTCCCCTCTGATTTCTGAGCAACAGTCTTATTTTTGTCTTTACCAAAAGAGGCTCTACTAGCAAGAGAAAGGAAAGAGAAGAATTAAGAAGAAAAAAAAAGGTATTCAGAGTACAAATATGAATCAAGTACAGGACAGGCAGTTTTTATCCCATACAAAAAGGAACACTAAGCAATTGAAATCATAATATGATTACAATCTGTTTTAGAAGCTAATATGCAAGCCTGATTGGGATATTTGAAACCAGACTGCCCATTAGCTATTTTACCTTTCACCTCCACTTAGTACAGTCTGATAAATGTCAAGTGTCTCCTTTTTTCTCTGTTTTTTTTCTCTATGAGAGACTCTTTCCCTCTTGGCCAATTTGCTGTGGTTTCTGACACTATCACCGTTGCTATTGCCAACAAAATTGCTTGGGTAGTCAGTTGGGTGGCTGATACCCTGCTACTCAGGTGTCTGGAAAAAGGAAGATACCAACTGCTTTTCCAGATCTCACAAAGCTCTATGCCAAATAAAGGAAGACACAAATTGGATGTGCCTCATTCCAGACACAGATCAGTCTAGGGAAGCCATGTGGGCTTAAGGATACTCCCTGATATAGCCTAGAATGGTAGGAGACATCCCTTTTATTAAGTCTATGGAGTTCCTTCTTAGTCTAATTTAAAAGATTAACTTAAAAATCTTCATAGCAGATAGGAAAGAGTAAGAGAATCTTCACTTTCTCAAAAGTGGAAAGGAAAATGAATATCCATCATACATTTCCAAGGCAGCACTATACCAGTCTTCTCTATTGAACTAGAAAGTATTTTCATGGTACTGTCAGTCTATGAATATATCTCTGTGGGGATGGAAGAAGTGTACCTCTAGTAGTCCAATGTTAGAGTGCTATATTAATGATCTAGAAATTGGTTTCATTGATAGGCATAGCAATAAGCATAAAGGAATAACTAGCAATTGTTGCACCAGAACAAGAGATACAAAATCTTCCCTCAAATAAACTTTTAAAGATATTTTTTTAGAATAGGAGTACTGGAGCACTTTGAAATTACAATGAAGAAGGGAGAGAAAGAAACTTGGTGGGGGGTAGACCAGGAACTATCTCTGAAATTTCATAACTTCTTCCCGTGAGGGTGGGTGGGTGAGGCAATTGGTGTTAAGTGACTTGTCTAGAGTCACACATCTAGTAAGTGTTAAGGATTTGATTTGAATTCAAGTCCTCCTGACTTCAGGACTGGTGCTCTATCCACTAAGACATCTAGATGTCCCGTAACTTCTTATTTAAATTAAATATTCTTATTAACTAGGTAGCAGGATCATTTTTAGCTGCCGAAAAGCAAAAGCTTTTGAGTCTTACTCCTCTAAATTTGGTGCCCTTCAATAGAGCCCTGGGTGTTTCATTCTATTTATGTTGCTGTGTTGGGAGAAGATTAGGAGTATTGAACCTAGAAGGGAAAGGGTTTGTGACAGCTGTGAATACTGAACATTTACAGCCTGGGTGATTCTATCATTACTCCCCGTGCCCTGAATCTTTTCCTGCAGAGATCCAGTGCAAGTCTTAGCTCCTCTATGAAGTCTTCCTTAACTACCACAGCCCATACTGATTCTCTCTCCCTCCCTCCCTTTCTCTTTTTCCTTCTTTCTCTCTCCTTTCTTCTCTCTCTCTCTCTCTCTCTCTCTCTCTCTCTCTCTCTCTCTCTCTCTCTCTCTCTCTCTCTCTCTCTCTCTCCCCCCTTCCGTCTCCCCCCTTTCTCCTTAAATAGTCATATACCTCCTTAAGAATAGCACGATGACCTCATGCCTATCACATTGGCTAATATGACAGAAAAGGAAAATAATAAATATTGGACAGAATATGGGGAACTTGGCAATGTGGTATGATGATCAACTATAAATAACTTAGCTCTTCTCAGCAATACTATTATCTAAGACAATTCCCAATTAGATGGAAATGCTTAGATGGAAAATGCTATCTACATTCCAAGAAAGAATAGATAAAGAGTCTGAATACAACCTGAAACATGATATTTTTACTTTCTTTATCTTTTTCATGTTTTTTTTTTTCTTTTTGGTGTGTTTTTCTTTTAACTAATATAGAAATGTTTTATCTGATTGTACATAGATAACCTGTTTAATTTCATTTTAATTTAATTAATATTACCTTTTTAGGGAGGGTAGGAGAAAATATGGACCTCTTTTTTTTTTAAATGAATTGTTAAAATTGTCTTTACATGTAATTGGAAAAATGAAATACTACTCAAAGTAAAGCAAAACAAAAAAATCATGTTTTCTCTTGTATCCCCTGGAGTACCCAGCCTATATAATATAATATAATAATGCAATATAATATAATATAATATAATATAATAATACATAATAATTGTATGTTGATGACTAATTCAACTCCCAGTTTTTTAGAACCATGAATAATATACAATTGTCTTTATCTGAGAGATGCAGATAGATCCACCACTAAATAGAAAAAGAAAACCAAATAGAAAGTCAGCTAAATTTATCTTTGGCAATGATGTTGCCTCCCTTTTTATGACTTCTTTTCTCTTTCTGAGTGATTCCACTCCAAAGACCCAGTGCTCTTGTGTAAATATTTGTAGATTTTAAGAAGTCTCTATTACACTACCCTTCCCAAGCACATCAGCACTCTCTCCCAGCCATGCTTTATTCTGCACATATCTGATTTTCCCTTCTCCCATAAAAATGTAATGGTCCCATTTCCCTTTTCTCAGCATCCTTCTTTAATGAGATCTAGAGTCTTAATGACTTCCACATATCTGTGCTTTAAGAAGGGTTGTCAATGTCTTAGTCACTTAACAGAATGATTCTGTGGGGGGATAGTAAGCACTAATAGAAGCTTATAGGGGAGAGACTTTGGATATGAGAATCTTGTGCCTTCTCAATCCTGTCGTGTGGCCATTTGCTCACTCTTTCTATGGGTATGCATGACTAACCCTAGTTACCTAGTTACTTAGACTAGGAGATGCCTTATTCCAAAGCCAGTAAAGGAAAGTCAATTCACTTTTTAGTGTTTTAGATGATGGACTAACCAGACCAATTGTCTTCTTGTTTTGACTCATGGTTGAACCAGATTCAATTAACAGCAATAGCAATGGGGCATGGGGGAGGGAGGTGATGATTATGAGAGTAATGGTGATGCAGATAAGGTTGGAGATGCTGGTGATGATGCTGATAAGAATGGCACTGATTGTTACAGTGTCGTTGATAGTGTTGGTGACACTAATGAAATGGCGATGCTGATGCTGATAAGAATGGTGAAAGGGATAGTGATAGTGAAGCTGAGACTGATAAAGGTGCTCCTATTGATGCTGATGGCACTGGTATTGGGGGTGATTATAAAGTTGAAAAGAGTAATTCTTATACTATTGATTTTTATTATTATTATGTTGAGACTAATATTGTCTCCTCATGTAGCTCTTTATTCTTCAGCACTGCCATTTTACTAGACATCCCTCTATCATGTCAACACTTTTCTTCCACTGATGAATTCCTAGAGGGGCATTCATTTTTGGGAATGGGCCCAAGCTATCCATTCTTCATTCCATTTGTGACTTTTCTTTTCTTTACTTTTTTGCTGAGGCAATTTGGGGTTAGTGACTTGCCCAGGGTCACACAGTTAGGAAGTGTCTGAGGTCAAATTTCAACTCAAGTCCTCCTGACTTCAGGGCTGGTGCTCTATCTATTGCACCACCTAACTGCCTCAACTCCTGACTTTTCTTACTGCAGAATTTCTCCACTTTTCCCCCTTTTTCTCTTTTGATGTTGTTGTCTTTCCTCATTGGAAAAAAAAACTTCTTGAGGACAGGACTTTTAATTGCCAGTGCAAATCATAAGTGTTCAATATGCTTCTCAGTTCTCTCGATTTCCCAACAACTCATAAAATTGGACCAAGGAAATACTGGAGCTGAGTCTTTGTAGTGCTAAGTGGTTGTTTGAGAGAGACATAGTTTACTTAATTCTTGTCTAAGTAAACTAGTCAGATCAGATCTGAAACATCATTCTGTTTTGTCAACTTTCCATTTCTCTTTATACAGTATAGATCCTGCCTTGGAGGAGAAGTGCTTCTCTGCTTTCAGTGTTTTATGCCTTGGATTAAAGAGCCACCCAGAGGGGCCTTTCCTCTTCTTATGTTCCGCAGGGTCTCTGAGATCCATATAGCTCAGTTAAATCTGAATCTAGATGGATACAATTTTTGGCTCAGGTCCAGATAGAATGAATGTCACAGAAGGCCAAAGGTGTCTATACATAACAGAGGAAGGTAGAGATTTGGAAAGTATCATGTTTACTTAACCAGTGTGGACAGTTAACCTAGATGCTTTACGTTGAAGAAAAAAATACCAATAATACTACAATCCTAAGTTCGTTATAGTTTTGTCTCTACTAGGGCAGGAAATTAGATTGGGTGAATTTCAAAGCGATATCTTCCTTCTTATTTACCAATTTTGGCTGTATATTGTTTGAAGTCTGAAATATATCATATAAACATCATGTTTTCATTCAAATTTTGTGTCATCTTTTAAATGTTCTATTACACCATCGTCCAAAATGTTCTATTATTTTTTATTTTAAAAATTGCTATTAAAGCTTTTAATTTTCTTTCTTTCTTTTTTTCTTAAGGCAATTGGAGTTAAGTACCTTGCCCAAGGTCACACAGCTAGGAAGTATTAAGTGTCTGAGGTCATATTTGAACTCAGGTCCACCTGACTTCAGGGCTGGTGCTCTATCCACTTCACCGTCTAGTTGCCCCTAAAGCTTTTAATTTTCAAAACATTCATAGATAATTTTCAATATTCACCCTTGCAAAACCTTGTGTTCCAAACAAAATGTTCTATTCTTAGTCTTGATTTGTTTTTAAAATTTTTATTTTGATAACTTCCTTTCACTGTTATTTGCTTCTTTTGTAATTCTATTTAGTTCATTTGAAGGCACAGCTAGGTGGCAGAATGAATAGAGCACTGGACCTGGAATTTTCATAAGTTCAAATCTGACTTCAGACATGAACTAGCTGTGTGACCCATAGCAATTTGCCTCAATTTCCTCATCTGTAAAATGAGCTGGAAAAGGAAACATCAAACCACTCCAGTATCATTACCAAGAAAACCCTAAAATGGGATCACAAAGAGTTGAACACAATTGAACAACACTAACAAAAGTTAATTTTATGTTTTTACACTAAAAAGGATCCATAGACTTCACTAGACTCACAAAAGGGGTTTATGACATAACAAAAGATTAAGAACACTTTCTCTAGTAGTGTTTTCTAAAAGCAGTCCAAAGTCTACCTACTCTCTTTAGAATAAAAAAACAATCCTTTAGCATAGTTTTTGGACTGAGAAAGGGAATGAATATATCCTTAGTGTCTGACTCAGAGCATATGTGCACATTGAGTCTAAGTCAATGAGGGATGGAGCTGAGGAGGAAGAGGACCTGCTGGGGTCTCTGTTTCTAATGTAGCTGGAAGTGGAGATGAGGAAAAGTGGGGGTGGAGAGAGTCTTCCAGACACCAAGGAATTGCAGTGATGCTTGGCATTCAGTTTTCTCATCTGTGACAAATAAAACAGCCTTCATTTAAATCTGTAATTACAGTCTGCATGTAATAATTAATGCAAGCTTGCTTTTTTAGTCACTCTCATAAATTCAACATATTCTTCCATTTATTTAACTGTTTCAGAGCTCAGATGTAGGAGATATGGGAAGAAGACTTCTGAGAAAACTCCTTATTTAAGAGTATTCAAGGTTTGGGAGTGAGGTTGGTAGTAGACACCCTAGTTGGAAAAGAGAGCTCCATGACTCAGTTGACAACACTTGAGATTTATTTTCCAGGGTTATGACCATGAGAACAAAGCTTATCCCACAGACTCTCAGAGTTGAAAGGCACCTCAAAACCCATCTAGTCCAGCTCAAATATGTAGAATACATTCTACAACTTGTTAGACAAGGGTAAATCCAGCCGTTGCACCAAAAAACTCTCCAGTGAAAAGGAATCCACTAACCCCAGAGATAGACAATGCAACTTTTGATAGCTCTAATTGATAATAATCTTTCCTGACATATAACTTAATTTTTTTCTAGCTTTCATCCATTGTTCTTAATTTTGCCCTCTGGGACCAAGGAAAACTTGTCTAATTCCTCTTCTCCATAACAATATTTTAAATACTTGACAATTAAACTTCCCTGAATCTTTTCCACATTAAACATTCCCAGTTTCTCCAACTAAACTTCATATGATGTGACTTGAAGGCACTTTATTATTCTGGACAATCATTTCCTCTGGATATCCTAGATGCTCAATGGTTCCCTTAAGTTCAAAGATCATATTAGCTTTTTCTGATGGCAATATCATATTGTTGACTGATATTGATATAGCAGTCTATACTCAACTCTCTTTCAAACTGAAGCTAAGCCTCCTGCATGCTGGACTTGGGATGCTTATGTATTTTTACTTAAAATTTTTTATTCTTCCCTACTCAATTTCATCTTATATTTGACACAACCTGCTAGTTTATTGAGATGTTTTATCCTCTATCAACCTCAGAACCCATTCTCTCATTGCATACTATAGTATGATAATGAGTCACAAATGTGGAAAGTGTCTGTAACAAAGGAGTTCCTTCTGACTCTGGAACCTTCTCTTTTTCTGGAGTCCTTGTGAAGTCCATTTATTCTTCTCTTAGCTCCCTACTGGTCTCCAAGAATTGATGTCTTTCCAGAACCCATACTCAGTACTATTCTTTGTCATAAGGGGTCAAAAATCTATGGCTATATCCCCAGGGGCCTGAATTGGGAGATGTGGGAAACAAGTATTTTCAAAGCTCACAGTATTATTTTGACTGTCTAGTTTTTGTTTTAGATATTATACATTATCATGGTGATACCTTAAGGCCAGGCTTTTCCAGCGGCTCTCAATATGATGTAGCAGGGTATAAACAACATTTCATGAATATCAGGATTCTGTCTGGTTCTACTGCCATCATTGTTGGCATCTGTATATTTCTCGAGGCAAAATAAACAGTTAAAGGGGTATTAGGATTTAAGCAGTGCAGATGAGCTGAATAATTTAAGACAGAGTTGTAGAATTAATTGTGGACTCCATTGAGTCTAGAGTTTCCACAGGAATCAAATACATTTGATTATATTACAATAAAAACATACAAGGAGA